>NC_056475.1:2069952-2267254 GCF_008729295.1 Plectropomus leopardus | reverse complement strand
CTGTTGTGTTTTAATGAGACATCTCTGCTATTTATGGACGGAAAGAGGCGAGAAAAGTGTTTCTTTTAATTGAGACACTGCGTTTCCTGCCAGGATCGTGGCACAACAAGCAGATATTTTAAGCTGAAACATGATCTTTTCCTGATCATAATCAGGTGTTTTTGTTACTTAAACCTAACTACAGCGTCGTTAAAATGTTCTGATGTGTTGCTACATTATACCGTGCTAATGTAGCGTATCTTTGGTTTGCAGAAACATACAGCAACATTTTCTTTCTGGCAGTTTGGTTGGCACCTTTTGCACTCTGCTGTTGTGGTTTGTCATGCTTGTTTGCACCTGCAGCCACACGATGGCAGCACGGGACTGACCTCCTTCCCAGGATGCACTCTGCTGCAGCCTGAGTTGGCTGAGATTACTTTCACACCAATTTCTGGGCCCTTTCCATCAGCAGTCTGCACCTAATCTTCTCCAGATTAGTCAAATACAACGAATACCCGGTCCATTGTGCAAAATGTTGCAGGATTACGATCTTTTAATCAGTCGAGGCGTTATTTAATAAGTAAGTATATCAATAAGATGATAGATATTTACCAGAATATTTAACACCGGGGACACTCAACTCACTTTGCCTGGGGGCCACTTTTGCAAAATGAGAGCAGACAAGGGGCCAGTTGCAGCAGATTCTAGTTTGCAAGTTTTGGGGGTTTCAGGACATTTTGAGGATTTCTGGACATTTCTATGGTTTTAGGACGTTTCTAACATTTCAGGACATTTCTAGGATTTTAAGATGTTTCTAGGATTTCAGGACAATTTTAGGATTTTAGGACATTTCTGGTATTTTAGAAATTTCTCCTATCATATGACAATTCTAGGATTTCAGGATGTTTCGAAGATTTTAGGATGTTTCTAGGACTGTACGATGTTTCTCAGATTTCCGTATTTCTAGGACTTGGGGACATTTCCCAGATTTTGGGACATTTCAAGGGTTTTAGGATGCATCTAGTATTGTAGGATGTTTCTAAGATTTCAGGACATTTCTGGGATTTTAGAAATTCCTCGGATTATATGACATTTCTAGCATTTTAGGATGTTTCGATGATTTTAGGATGTTTCTAGGATTGGGGGGCATTTCTAGGTTTTTAGGACATTTCTAAAACTTAAGTATTTTTTTTTAGGATTTTAAGGGCTTAGCTAAGACCTCTGTCAGGGGGTGCAGGGGATCCTCCACTAGCACTTTTTTTCTTTTTACAAACAAGCTCTGTTTTGATGCAGTTTTATGCACTCTGGCACCTTAAAAAGGACAATAGATTTCACTGTGGAAATCAGTTTTTTTATTGTGAACTGGGGGGCCACCTGACACCCTCATGAGGACTAGATTTGGCCCTTAGGCCGTAAGCTGAGTATCACCGCTGCACCTCATATTGCTGCATTCTTCTGTGTGGTACACTCAGATCAAAACCTTGAGTTTATTGTTTGATGAATGAAAGCCTGTTGAGATGTAAAGAATGTAGTCTGATAACTTCGCTCTTTGTGCATGGCGTTATTTCCCCCCCGGTCGTGTCATTATGTTGAATCTGAGACTTCTGCGTTCTTCCAGCTGACTCTGTTCAACACCAGATTACTCAGAAACATGTGATTCTTTCTACATCACACCAGGCTTGAATGATTTCAGTTTCATGACTACAGGCTGATCCACATCTATTCATGACAGTAACCTAACCGGGGCTCTCGGGCCTGCAGCCAGTGCTGATCAATGGCTGCTCCTGGAAAGCTTTTAGCAGAATGATCTTTCAGCTCTGGGCAGCGATCCAAGCGTCCATCTCTGCCTCCCCTTTATGTCCATGTGGAGGTAACTTTCTCCTCTGCTGTATAGAGTTACGGTTTTACTGGAAGTCATGCTTGGCTTCTGACCAATTCCTTATCTGGACGCAGCTGCATGCATCCTGCAGAGATGAGGGTGACCGGGTTTTATGCATCCTCCTCTGTGTGATCATCAATCATGAAAATCGCTATGATCAAAAGTTTTCAAGGTAAGAGTTATTACATTTTTCTCCCCCTGTGCTGAATTTTAAAGTGTTTTACGAGTGGTGTGCTGCAAATCAAGTGCACCAGAGATGAATCTGCAGAGATTAAAAAAGGCATCAGAAACAAGCAAGAGGATGAGGATGTGAGTTATGACATGTGCCCGTGTTTGATATGCATGTAAGAAGCTCTGATGTATGCGTTTGTCTTTCCGTCGAGGCCTGATAGCTGTAGCCCGATAAACACACTCACAGCTCTTCCCCTCCTTCATGTCACACCACCAGCTGGAGGCGAATCGACTGGTGTCAGACGAGCTCTAGTCACAGTGACATCCTCTCACAGCACAGTGCTGTTCTGCAATAATGCACGTTGGCAAATCACTACTGGTAAAAATGGGAAATGCCTCTTCATGCTTTTAGGAAAGAAGAGACACACAAATCGACCTGCGTAAACCCAATATAGGAGGATTTATACTCCAGGGTTTCTGTGCATTAACCCTCTGAAACCTGAGCAAATTGGCTTGATTTCTTAAAAAAAACATGGGGAAAACAGTCAGTGAGTAACTTCACAAGAAATTACCCCAAAATTAGCAGGAAATTAGTAAAAATCTGCAAGAATATTACCTGATATTAACACTAAAAAGAGAAGAAAAGTAGAGAACAAAAACAGCAAATTATGTGAAAAGTGATAACATTAACAACAATAATAATAAAATAATAATAATAACACATTAAAAATAAGCCTTGCAAAGATAAAGAGACATAAATATAGCACAGAATAAATGTATAATAAAATGTAAAAAAAAATATATCATATTAATGAAAGATTAAAAAACTGTTGAAAAAATTACGAGATAAATATAGCATAGAATAAAGTTCTAACAAAAATGTGAAAAAATTATATTGAAAAGATATAAAAAGAGTAAAAATCGAAAATAATGATTTAAAAAAATTATGTTAAAAAATGTTGTAAAAATTAAGAGAAATAGCACAGGAATCATATTTAAAAATGCAAAAACAAATACTACAAAAATATTTCTGTATTTTTTTTAAATAAAATAAAAGAGTCCTGCATTTTTATGATTAAATAAATACACTGCACAATAATAATAAAAATAATATTGATGATAACTGCTTATAGCGCTTATCAAAAGCAATGTTACAAGGTGATTTACACAAAAGCCACAATAAAACACACACAGGAAAAAATAGAAAATAATTAAACAAAAAAACACAAAATAAAATATTTAAAAACAATGGTTAAATTTAAAATCAAAAGCAGTGAAAGACAAGTGCTCACTGAGTACACTGTAAGAATGAAAAAAAAAAACTGTCTGTCTTTTACACATACTTGGTTTATTTTAGCAACTTAATTTTTTTTTAACTTTACAGGTCGTTTCATCTCATTTCTTCTTGTAACTTTACTAAATTCTTGCAAATATTTGGGTCATTTCTTGATTAGCTGCTCACTGCCTTCCTCTGGTGTTTCTGAAAGAATTAAAACCAATGCGCTCAGGTTTTTAAGGATTAAAAAAATCCTCGTGGGATGATTTCAGGTCGCCCTGAAATCCTAGCAGCGCCTCTGTGAGTTGCACACCTGCCCTGAGGTGTGCTGCGTTGATTTTTTTCGCCTGAAAACACATTTTTGTCGGAGCTGCACTTGAAGGCAGCACGTCTGAATACAGGAAGTCTCGAAACTTTCTCGGCGCAGTGGCGAAGAACTTGTTATCTGCATCAGTGCGCGCACGTAAAACCCGCAGTTTTAACGCGTGGGAGGCTGAAAATGGTCAGAAAGCGGTCAAGTTAACACCGACAGACAGTTTATTTCTGCCCAGAGGCGGAGGACAGAAGAGGATTTGTGCGACAGCTGACTGTCGGTGAGCAGAGGTTTTATCTGACTGCGGCTGGAGAGCTGCGAGCAGCGATCATGTGGGAGCAGGAGGAATTTGAGAAACACTGGAGGAATGAGTTTCCCGACGGAAAAGTCCCGCAGATGCAGCTAAAGTCTGTGGAGGACATCGAGTCCGAGCTGGAGACGAGCAAAGCCAACCTGAAGCGGCTGCAGAAGGCGCTGGCGGAGGAGAAATTCAAGGTGATCTACCTGCAGACCACCATGGCGCGCCAGAAGAGGGAAGACCCGGAAAGCTTTGACGGCAAGGATGAAAACTTTAACGCGGACACGTTTAAAAACCCGGGGGGTGTTAGGAGGCAGCACGAGGGCGGCGCGGGGAATGTGAAGGTGCACGCGGCTGCAGGTAACACGACGAGCTCCTTCGGGCGGGAACGCAGCAGGTTCAGCGGTAAGACAGGTAAGCCCGTGCCCATCCCGGTGCCGCCGCGCAGCTTCCAGAGAGGAGGGGACCCGGCCCCGACCAGCGGGCCCCAGCACAACGACAACGACCCGGGCAGCGACCGGGAGTACGAGGACGCGGGGCTCAACGAGAATTTTGTCAGAAATAACTTGTTGGCACCGAAAACCGGCGGCAGGGACAACCAGAGGACGTCCGGCGTCTACCGGGACACCCGGAGGCCTTTCCGCCACAGCAGAGAGTTTGACTCCGGGGACGACGGCCGGCTGTCCCCGTCCTTCCCGCATATTCACCGCAGAGCCTCCCGGGGCTCCGGCTGCAGCACCCCGGACAGGAGGAGCGACGGGTACCTGAGCTCCGACCACGACGACTCCTCCTCTGCAGGTAATAACTCTAACACTGCTATTAGTACTGCTGATCAGGGACTGTTCTCTATTTATCAGAGGCGAGAGTGTGACTTTGAATGGAGTCTGCATATAGCAATTTCCAGGTCTGGAAGTTTTGGAAAAGTCATATAATGTTATTTCAAAAACCTGTATAATAATGTATGATTTCAACTCATGACATTGAAACAAAACAAAATTAAGAAAAAAAATCACCAAAATTAAAAGACTCCATAACTTAAAGAAAAAAATGACACATTGTTTTATCTAAAAATGTTTTATGCCAAAAAAATAAAGAAATTTCAAACTACAAAAAAATCTGTAAAAAAGAAAAAAAATTACAGAAAAAATGCCCTAATCTTTTCTTTCAAAGTTTTCAGGAAAATTAATGCAAAATACATCCTTCAAAGTTGTATGTCCCTCCACTAAAGTCAAAATAAAAAAAACTAACCCTGAGCTAAAAGTGAACATGCCCCCATGTTTTTTTTAAAATACCAAAAAAATGAAAGAAAAAAACACAAAAAAGCCAAATTAAGAACATGAGCCCCTCCCTGGTGTTTAAAAAAATATTTGACATACCTTCCCCTTTTTGCACCCCCCTCTCATAAATAACGATCCCTAAAATGAGAAATAAAAATAGAAATATAGCCACTCCAGTAAATAAGATAAGATGTCATAGTATCACACAGCAGAAGTGGTTTAAGTTTGGATTAATGAGACTTCGGTGAGGATGTGGCTCAAGTTGAGCTTATTGATTTGAAGTTTGTAGCAATAAAAAAAGTGTTGAGTGCATCAGTTTAAATAAATATGTCACATTTTTAAGACAAAATGATGCGTCAGCCAATGCAAACATTGATTTTGATCATCTCTGCATGCACAGACTGCACAGACTGGCCTGCTGCATGGTCAATCATTTTTTTAGGCACAGCCTCATTCTTCAGAGAGTGTGGCAATATTGACGGAAAATGTCAGTCGTGAGTCAAGAGTCAATGACTAACTTGAACATGAGAATAGATTGAGGAAGGATTTTTGGAGCAGATGAAACATGTTTTGTGAAACATCCTCTTCTGTCTTTAATATTGGAGGATTATGGGTGGCTTTTGTTGGCTCGTGGTTTAATTTGTTTGTGGATCTGCTGATGGCTCCTGGTGTAACTGGAGGGATTAGCTGGATATTAATTGGTCTGAATTATATCAACATATTTGGGGAAATTACTGGCTTTAGTGTGAGAAGCAGGAATCCCAAAATATAGAAGCTGAAGCAGATGCCAGCGCAGTGAATACTGGAGCTTTTTTATCATGTCAAAGGTGCTCAGCATCTGTTTGATGAGATGCCAAAATATCTTTTTGAGCAAGAGTGAGAATTTGTATAATTGTCACATACGCGGGCTGTCATTTAAAGGAACAGTATGTGAGAATTTGGGGGATTTAGTGGCATCTAGTGGTGAGGATTGCAAATAGCAGCCAGCTGAAAAAGGCAGATTTCAAACTGCTGTCAAAACTTCAGTTTTCAAAGAGGAAATTCTGAGATTTTGCAGGCTTCATCTGGACCGCATGTTGATCATTTGTTTTTGATTTGTGAAAAACCGGTGTATAAAAATGCTTTTTACCCAGACTGCATCACAGTAGTGTTTTTTTCCTCTCAGAATTTGCACGTATATGTTTTACAGCACCGTTTTCAGTCAAACCTTTTGATGCACTGTTGGCTCAGTTTTGGATAAATCATAAATCTGTGTAGATGGTTTGTGAAGGTCAGTCTGAAGATGCCCTGCAGCAGGAGATTTTGAGATTTTGTAATATTTAAAGAAGACATGAATGTGTGGGAAACGGCTCTAAAAACAAATTGTTAGGACTCGATATGAAAGTGTCTCATGAGCCGGACGAACCAAGAAAAAGAAAATGTTTTTCTCATCATGACACTTTCTCTCCTGTTGTACTAAATTCGGGGCTTTGTTATTTTCCCATAAACCTTTGGGTCAGTAAGAAAAAGCTCTTTTCGTGATCTGTTCCGTCTCTGTTGTCCAGCGGCGTGATGAGGTTTCGCTCGGACGAATGTGCTAATAAGTGGAAAGACTTATTGTGGCCATAAACAATAGAGGGTGTGTCGGAGGGACTGCAAACATTTTTCGGGGCCTCTGCTGCTGCTACACACACACACACACACACACACACACACACTGAAGCTGCACATCACCTCATGCCAGGGGGCTTGCTCATGCTGATGCCTTTGTGTTTCCTGGGAAGGGGTCATGCAGGTCGGGCCTCTCCGTGTGACATGATTCACCTCTGATTCACGGCACGGTGTTATTACGAGGCCTCCGAGCAAAGCTTTGATGAATTTATTTACTTTGGTGTCTCATTCAGCAAGTTTGAGAATTGAAAGTAGTTTTCACTGCTGCTGAGATGAAACGGTTACCGGTTTCATGATATAAACCGCCATAAAATCCTGCCGGCTTTGTGTTTTCATTTTAGATTTCAGTCGTCATTCAATCACATGTGATTACCATGGTTTTAAAAACAAACGGTAAATTCTGTCTCCCAGACGCACGGCGTCATGGGCGGATTATGAGACACTGGGCCCCTGGGCACAGATGTACAAAGGGCCCCACCACCTCTTCCACATAGGAACGAGGCGCACACACTCTGGTGGTTTTGCGCAGTAATTTATTATTTATCTCTTTTAGATGATTTTGTGTCTTTTGGTAGTTTTGTTTCGCTCTGTTGTCATTTTTAACTCCTCGTGGTGGCTTTTGTCTCTTTTAAGTTGTTTTTGTGCCTCTTAGCAGCTCCTTTGCATCTCTTTGTGGTCTTTTTGTGTCTCTTTTTTAATAATTTGGTGTCTTTTTTGGCAGTTTTGTGTAACTTTGCAGTTCCTTTACATCACTTTGATGGTTTTGTGTCTTTTTAGTAATGTTTTTTTTGTGGTTTTGTGTCTCCTTTTAAATAATTTTGTGTCTCTTTTGGCAGTTTTGTGTGGCTTTGCAGTTCCTTTGCATCGCTTCTGGGTTTTAGCTTTTTTGTGGTGTTTTTATGTTTATTTTGATAAAGTTAGTGTCTTCTTTGGTGGTTTTTTTTTGCTTTGTTGTCATTTGTGTTTCCTTGTGGTTGTTTCGTGCCTCTTTGTCTGTTTCTTTTAATTAATTTGTTTTCTCCTTTGGTAGTTTTGTGCCACTTTGTTTTTTGTGTCTCTTTGCAGCACCTTTGCATCTCTTTGTGGTCTTTTTGTGTCTCTTTTAGATAATTTTGTGTCTTACTTGGTAGTTTTTTGTTGCTTTGTTGGCATTTTGTGTTTCATTGTGGCCGTTTTCTGTAGTTTTGTGGAAGTTTTGCATGATTTTGTAGGTATTTTGTGTATCTTCGCAGTTCCTTTGCATCTCTTTGAGGTCTTTTTGTGTCTCTTTTCGATAATTTTTTGTCTTATTTGGTAATTTTGTTTTGTTTCATTGACATTTTGTGTTTCTTTGTGTTTTTTTGCCTGAGTTTGTAGATATTTGTGTTCCTTTGCATTTCTGTGGTCATTTCGAGTCTCTGGTCAGTGTGTAGAGTAAGGGAAGTCCAGGGGGCCCCTGACACTTTGGGCCCCTGGGCCTCTGCCTGGCAGACCTGTTCATGTGTGCCATCTTTAATGTTAATGCACCTTTGGTATAGTTTTTATATGATATTAGATCTGCTATTATTTTAATCTTTACGCAAACAAAACGTGCTGTAAATGGTGAAATGATTTCAGTGTGTATCAGCACTTTTGGAACGTCCTCAGCACTTTTTTAACAATATTTGTGATAATACTGCTGGCCAGATAATTTTGATCACTATAATTGTGATATGAATTTTTCACACCGTTTGATCTCTCCTCTGGTGTTTGTTCTGCATTCGTCCAGTCCTGCCTGCATGCAGACACCGATCAGGAGTGATGGACAGACATAGCTATCCCAACTATTTCAAGAATTTATACGGAAAAACGGCTGTTTTTTATTGCCTGCATGAGTAAGGTGGAATACCTTGTTTATTTTTAGCCTACAGCAGAGAGAATTATGTTTTTACCTCTGCACGCCTCGCAGTGGAGTCTTATGACTCACCGTTTAATTATTGGTCATTAAGTTTAATCTAAAAAAATGACATGAGTTTACTGAAAGGTCATAGGATCAGTTTATTAAGAGGTGTTTGTTCTTCATGACGGCTCAGCTGAGAGCAGCGTTTCCTCCTCGTCTCAACTATAACTAATGGTCGCTTTACAAAACAGCCAGGCAAGAAAAAAAAGAGTTAAGCAGAGTTCATACGTTCATACATGCGTGTATGAACTTTTATAGTTAAATTCTGTATAACTGATGCAAGAAAAAGTCGATACTGTAATTATTTGTGAGGGAACATGTTGATGAGTCATTACATAAACAGTAGTACTATGAAGAGACGTTTTGTGGTAACGAGTGTTTTTGTCTGTGGACGTTTCATTTTGGTGTTAAAGTCTTTGGAGTGAAGCTCCTGTCAAAACATACAATTAGTGAACATGTTTCGTGTTAACACTGCTGTGTTTGTGCAACTGCAGCATTTAAGTAGTCGTAAAGAGCCACTAAAAAGCACATATTTACATTTGGTGAAAATGTCTGATCTTATTTAAGTTTACACAGCAGTTCCTGTATATTTTTGTATTATTTATGCCAAGATTTTGTTAATATTTACTGTTATTTCTGTGTAAGAATAGAGGTGTAAGTAATTTACAACATTAGATTCGTTAGAGTATATTAACATTATTAATAATGAAAGAAATGCCAAGCAGCTCACAGTAAAAAGAATTTACACAAGACAATAAAAACAGTAGATAAAATAAAAACAGATAAAAAACACAAGCATTTAGAAATAAAAAATAAAAATTGGGGGGCAGAGGGAGAGATGCATGTTGCCATGAGGCTGTTTTTGACTGTATTATGCACCGTTACAGTGTGAACTAATGTGTAAAGGCAGATAAGTAGTTGTACTGTAACCTGTGCATGTGGCCGCTGTGAGTATTTATGCCGTGTGGTGGTTTGTCTGTGTGGCTCTGCAGCAAAAACGATAGTTGGTGGTTGGTTTCTGTGAAGTGCTGTAGAGTTTGATTCAAAACGCACCTAAAACACACATAAAACACACCTGAAACACACATAAAACAACTAAAACACACATAAAACAACTAAAACACACCTAAAACACATACAAAACAACTAAAATGCACCTAAAACACATATAAAACAACTAAAACGCACCTTAAATACACATAAAACACACCTAAAACACACATAAAACAACTAAAACACACTAAAAACACATAAAACACTATGGATTAATAGAGAACCTCAGGAATGAGTCCTAAAACTCGCAGATTGTATTGTTTTTCAGCATCTCCTGCTTCTCTCGTCTCAAAGTCAATGTTTTTTTTATGTGTTTGTCGTTAGTAGCCTGATATTGTGGAGCTACAGAGAAAACCTGGAATATAAATAATATTCCAGACACAGATTCCTCATAATCACTGTTTGTATCACATGTATTAACCTACCTTAAATGAGGAAAATTTATTTTGACTCTTTAAACATCCTATGACCTCATTTATGCCTGTTTTTTTGTTTTTCTCTATCTGTTTCTGTTTTTTTCTGCTCATAATACCGACAAAATTTTTTAAAAAAAATTTTTAAATTAATTAATTAAAAAAATTATAAATAAAAAGTATTAAAAAAATATGCCAGACATAAGGGAACATTCACGATTAGTACAGAAACAGCAAAAATCACATTATCTTTTTTTGTGAAAATGAAATGCAAAAATTTGCCATTCCTACAAAAAATTACATTTTACAATCACAATATCCATCAAAATAGCTTTTTGACTTTTTTTATCATATATATCACGCAGCCTCAGTCAACGATGAAGAGGAAACGTGATTATACTGATTTATAGCTTTCAAGTTACTTCCAAATCCCCACAATATATTAACAGGAATTATTTCATAAAATTTAGGAAATGATTTCCCCTGAAATTCGACAGGTTTATACAGAAGCTGTATTCTGGCACTATAATGATATAATGTTAATGTAAGAAATGAATCTGTATCACCAGCCAGGCCTGGCAGCTCGCTGATGTTAGTTTATTATTCACATCTTTGTTTTTCGTAGACAATAAAGCACGCGCTGATTGCTAAATAGGACACATGTAGGTATTTCTCCCCCCCCCCCCGTCTTCCCTCAGAGGAGCAGGACGTGTCCGGGCCCGTCCCGAGAAGCATGTGTGGCAGGGCCCGTCTGATTAATCCAACACTCTGTGGTGTGAAAGCAGCTCAGGCTGTTTTATTTGTGTTTTTTTTTTTATCAGAAACATGTGAATCAAAGTTTTCAGGCTTTCAGGCTTCAGTGTGTAATCTGTGTGTGTGTCTGGTTTGTGTTTGTTACTGTTGGACAGTTTGACGGCTCGAGTTTCGGCGGTGTGTTAACTGTGAGGTGAAGACTTCGCCCTGCGGCAGGTCGTCCTCTGTGAAATACACAAAAACACAACAATCGGGAAAATCCTTCCCAAAATTGAGATATTTCCCAGACTGCTGTAACACGTCAGCTTTTGTTTTCTCCCGTATGGTCGAACGTAAAGGCAAACTTTCATTTTTTTAATTTTTATTTATTTATTTGCACAGTATAAACAAAACAGCAATAAATAAAACAATAAATAGAAGCAGATTGTGCAGGTGAGGTACAGAAAAGCCACAGAGGCTTATACGAGAATCTCACCTTAAAATAAATTACAAAAGCAAAATCAACAATATTAACAAATAAGAGAAAATAGTCACATGATCAATAAAGTGCAATACCAATGCCTACATGAAATAGCAGAAAATAGAAAAAAGATGCAAAAACAAACACTGAATAAATTTAAAAAAACTCACAGGCCTTAATACATTCCTAAAATCAGAGGATGCTAATCTGCTACTTAAACTAATTAACAGATCAGTCAAAAAGCCACACGGAGACGTCGCCTAAGGCTCTGGGAAATCCTGATAAACATTTTCAGTAGTTTCTGACTTTTTATAGACTAATCTGAAGCTAATTTTTATAATCTATATATTGTTTCACTCACTTTCAGCTGTCTTTAAATGTGAAGATGATCTTTTTTGTCTAATTTTAGTGCTTATTGAAATTTTCAGAGCAAACAGGAATCAGTAGTTCTGTGTTTGAGTTTCACTTCTCATTTCTGGACCAGTAAATACACAAAGGTAAAAAGCTTTATAGAGAGTAAAACAAAGAAAGTGACGTTGATGATAAAAAAATAAGTTAAAAAAAGATGAAATTTTATCATGAAAATCTTTGTTGTCATTATTATTATTATTATTATTATTATTAATAAGATAATCTAAAGAAAAACTAAAAAAAAAGAAATAAATAAATAAAAATGAATGAAAAATATAAACAATACTAGAAAATAAAATAAATGTATATAATCAATAGGAAAAACAGAAAATAAATAAACAATAATTAAACAATACTAGAAAATAAAATAAAAATGTATAAACGATCAATATTTGAAAAACAGAAATAAATAAACAAATATAAAAACAATACTGTTAAATTAAAAATGTTGTAAATGGATATAAAAACTAGATATAAATGAATAAATATAAAAACTATATTAATAAAACAGAATAAAACATCAAAACAATAATATAAAAATAGAAAAAATAAATGTGAGTAAATGAATAAAGTTAAACGTGAAATTATATAGAGATAATTTAACAATGAAGCCAAAAATTGAAGTAAAAATTGATTAAAAATAAAAAAGTTAAAATGTAATTTAGAGTGAAAAAAATCCAAAAATGTTTTACTATACCATACTTTTTTTCTAAAATGAGATATATAGTTGTTAAATGTATACCCAGAATAAACATCACCTAAAGCAAGAACAAAAACAAAAGTAAGAAAAATGTGAATATTTTCTCGTAATAAATAAACTGACTGTAGATGCTAAACTGCCGGTTTAAAAAATATACATAAAAAAATAAAATGTGACCTTGGGCTGTCTTATGTTTTGACATCTCATTGGTGATTAATTAAATAATAAAATAAAATAATCACGACATTAATTGATGAAAATAATGATTGTTTTTGAGCGTTTCTAACATCTACCTCTGTGAGTAACGGGAACAATGGGACGGTTTTCCACATTCTTCCGATCTGAAATCTCTTCAAAGTGAGGCGGTCAAAGAATTTATGTCTTTTTAAATCCTCCGAACTAAAGTACTATTTATGGTCTGTCTTGTCGCTGTGTTACCTTGGTGATGAATGTGTCGTGGCGGTGGCTGTGCAGCAGGCAGACAGGATGTCTGTGAGATAGAGGAGGAGGTGTGGGGTTTTGCAGCATCATTGCTCGAGTTTTTAAGATGGATGCAGGAGTTGACCTTCGTTCTGCATCTGAGGTGTGAAATGCAAGCGGAGGGAATGGCAGCGCAAATAAAAATACGGCCTGGTGCTCTCGGATCTATATTTAGGCTGCATCGAGCGCAGTGTGTGCAAAGGCTCATGCACCTTCGTCCTCTGATTTGTCTTGACACTGTGATATTTGTGACAATAATCTAAAGTAAACTGTAATCTGGTGACTTTAACTGAAGGGGCTTTTTTTTTCACCACAGCAGGATTTCCCTCGATGCGCTCTCAGGTTCAGACGACACGCAGTGCAGTCACTGTCACCCCACTTAAACTGCGGTGATGCAACGCAGTCTGCTGACGTCAGCAGCCGCAACCATCAACCGCTGAAACTGTGAGAAAATGAAAGCAGCCGAGGTGCCAGTCCTGATGCATGGTGGGGATGATGATATCGCTGAGGATTCAAAAGGTTGTTATAAGAGAGGTTAAAAAGTGACACATAGTGAGCATTTAGTTTCACTAGACGGGTTTCCATTAACCTAAAAAAAAATCCTAGAAATGTTCTTAAGTCCTAGAAACCATGTAAAATCCTCCAAAAGAAATGCCCTAAAAAAATCCCAGAAATGTTCCAAAATTGTAAGAATCGTCCTAAGAGAAAGAATTAAAAAAAAAAATCATATAAACATCCAACAATTCCGTTAAAAATGTTCCAAAAAAATTCGCCTTGATTCTTATCAGGTGATTTTAATTAAAATCCTAAAAATAAATTAAAAAAAATCATTAAAATACTAGACAATAAAATCCTAAAAAATCCTTAAAATGCTAGAAATAAAATCTCCTAAAAAATCCTTAAAATACTAGAAATAAAATCCTATAGAATCCTTGTTTCAATACTAGAAATAAAAGTCCTAGAAAAAAAAAGTCCTAAAAAATGCCCTAGAAAAAATCCCTGAAATGTCCCAAAATTGTGGAATTGTCCTAAGATCTAAGAATTTAAAAAAAAATCATATCATTATAAACATCTAACAATTCTAGACACATCCTAAAATCCTAAAAATGCCTTAAAATACTAGCAATAAAATCCAAAAAATTCCTTAAAATACTAGCAATAAAATCCTAAAAAATCCTTATAATACTAGCAATAAAATCCTAAAAAATCCTTATAATACTAGCAATAAAGTCCCAGGAATGCCCCCAAATCCTAGAAATGTCCTGAACTCCTAGAAATGTCGGAAAATCTTAGAAACAAGGCAAGCAAAGCCAGCTGAGTGTCCCTGTTTTAAGGTGACGAAAAGACAACGATTCTTATTTTCAGGTGATTATAAAGTAAAGTTGAGGCAGAGCCAAAACATTTGGATTTAAAAACAAATATTAACAGCTAATGATTCCACACATTTCGAGACTTCATTTCAACAACATGAAACTCCATAAAATCAGACGTTTGTAAACCTGATTTCCCACCAGCTGCTGTTAAAGGGACGTTGGCACGCCGCCGTTTGCGCGTGTGTTTGCGTTCATCCCAAAAATCAACAGAGGCGTGGACGTCCCCGGGGTGTGAGATTCAGGATGCAGGGAAGGTTTTCACATTAAGAGAAGCCTCTGTTTGAGGAGACCAGAGGTGACCGTGCTCTCCATCCAGAGACAAAAGTCCCCGCTGATGTCCCCTGAGACGGGGCCCAGCTTTCCCTCTCGCCCTGAATCATCCCGTCCTCTAAACAAAAACCAAACAAACAAACTGAGCCGGATATCTCGCTCGCTGTTCCCTCCACATCATGGCTCGGAGCTAGGACTTTACAGGCGGGGGGGGATATGGGGAAAGTACAGGAAACTCGCCCTCGATGTGAAATTCTCTCAGTTCAAATCAAGTCGAGATGAGCAGCTGCAGATAACGGGGCGTCTGAGAGTGGTGGTTTTCCTGTCAGTTAACTGATTCATGCTGCAGCGCCGCCAAATGAACAAACGGCTGCGGTGTCCTGCACGACAGGGACGTTAATGCGTTCACTGCCTTCACAGAAAGGAAGGAAAAGCACATCAGCTGTTTGGAAATAATGTTTTAAACATTGTTTAAATGTAGTTTAAATGAATCCAGGTGACACTTCTGTCTCTCAGCTTGACTGACAGTAGAAGAAAAGACTCATCCTTTCCTCTCTGAGAGGTTTCCGCTTTCTTTTTCACTCTGGTGACCACAAGAGCAACTCTTATTCACAAAAATGTTTTGGCTGCTGACAGTGTAGCAAATATAAGATTTGTTTCTACTTTTTAGTCCTCGAGTCTTGCGGGAGAGTCTGAGCTGCATGTTTCAGGGTTCATACGGTCACAAAAAACCTGCAAAAGTCATGAGACGTAGCAATTTCCAGGCCTTGAGTTTTAGAAAACTTATATATACCCTGAAAGTTTTGGGAGAGTCATGGGATTCTGTTTCCTTAACCTGGATGATAACACATGATGTGTTCAAGGACCGTTGGAAATTTGAAAATCCAACAATAATTTCTGTTTTTAGTTTCTGGCTGAGATAAATGGTGTCATTTTTTGGTGATTTTTCAAAGAAAACATACCCACAGGTTTGGAGACATGCCTAAAAAAAACAAAAACAAAAAAAAAAAAACACCACATTTTTTTTAGGAAAAATGCCAAAGTGTTCTTTATAAGTCATTTAAAAAAAGCTAAATTATTCTTTAAAATTGCCCAAAATATTTAAAGGGAAAAAATGGCAAAGCCTGCAATTGTTGTCTTTAAAAATCACCAAAAAAGGCCTAAAAGATTTAAAGAAAAAATCACCAAGAATTTAAATTTAAAAAAGCCGTTTTTTTTTCTTTCAAAACAATGCCTTCAAAGGCATGTTTTCTTTTCCTCTTTTGTTTTCTCTTCTTAAAAAATCATCGGGGGTAAAAGAAGTGAAAGATGAAGCCGTGTAAAGTTGTATTAACCCTCCCTAAATGCTAAAATATATAATTTTACATGACTCCCCCTTCTGGCACCCCCCATAATAAAACAATAATTCCCTTAGTTACATTGAAATCTTTATTTCTAATCCTGTTAATCCTGTCCTTAGTATTTTTTAAAATTAATATATACTTAAAAAAGCTATTATATAATGATAAAAAAAGAACCGATAAGGTGTAAAGTTTGCTTAAAAAGTCAGAAAACTTTTATTCTTTAATGATAAAAACAGTCTCTTGATTCATTTATGCATTTCTATTCATCATTTATTAATAATATAATATATATGCAGAAACGTACTTAAACTCTGTTTTTATTGTTGACATTTAGACTTAAGCTTCCTCTCAGTGTGAAATCACCAGGCCGTCTCTGATTGGCTGTCTGCTGCCATGGAGACTTCAGAGTGTGTGTGTGTGTGTGTGTGTGTGTGTGTGTGTGTGTGTGTGTGTGTGTGTGTGTGTGTGTGTGTGTGTGTGTGTGTGTGTGTGTGTGTGTGTGTGTGTGTGTGTGTGTGTGTGTGTGTGTGTGTGTGGGTGGGTGTGGTGTGTGTGTGTGTGTGTGTGTGCGCTAATGGGCCCACAGAGCCCACCATTATCCTGCATGCATGTCCACATTTATATCAGCTCGCCACCTGAGGATGCAGCTACGCTCACTCGGACTGTAGGGGGCGCTCAGCATGCACCCCCAAAAAACTGTTGCAGTTTTCTGCATGTTATACGGAATCCCAAAGTGTGCAATACTTAATAATTTTTAAAACATTTACTTTCCAAAATTATTATCATTATTATTTGTTCATATTTTTACAGAATTTGTTAATTTGTTCAGCATTTATAATCATTACCCCTTAAAAATGAATGGCAGCGGGAGATTTTTGTTTTCCTGATTTAAGTTCAGTTTGTTTATTTATTACAACCCCAATTCTGAAAAAGTCTGGCTTTTGTGTCAAACACTCATAAAAACAGCAATGATTTGCAAATAACAGTGGAGGAAAATAACTTTTTAATTATTAAAGATGTATCAGATGCAGGTATTCACATCCAATTTAGACACTGGTATTAACTATAGAAAACTACACTGATATAGAAACCAAATATTTCAACTAGGGCTGTCAGTGTGAACGGGTTAATCACGAAGCTTAAAAATGTTCCCTTTTCAGAAAGCTTTTAATTAGCCAGTTAGCTAGCTAGCACTTAAATGATAATTAACTCTTAACTCAACCATAGTTGTTTACTTTCTCTTATGCTTGTTTAGTTTTATGCTCTTTTTTTGCCGTGTAGCACTTTTGAGATTTGGATAAGCCTTTGTCCGAGCCTTAATTTCTTTGGCACGAGTGCCTGATTTGAAAAAAAATAAAAAATAAAAATAAATAAATAAAAAAAAATAAAATAAAATAAACAGAATAAAATATCTAATAACAATAATAATAAATAATTATAAAAATACATTAATAATAATACATAAATTGAAAAAAATGCATTTAAATTACATTTCCAACTAAATTATACAATTTCGGTGCAGGAGCACGACTAAGAAAGCAGCAACCATAAAATGAGCTTGACTTACACATGTATCAAAGATTAAACATTACATTTCTTGTGCACTGGAGCACTCACACCTGTGGGGATATTTTGGCAGCCGGTGGTTGTTGGGGCTGACGGTGGGTGGCATGTTGGAGAAAAAATGTAAAAATCACCCAGCCCTACACTTTACACCATTTTCCTACATAGTTTGATGGCTCTAACACACTTTCTGTGGCTTTTAAACCGGTTCAAAGCACATTAACAAACTTTCTTTGTGTTGCACTCAGCTCTCTAAACATTAGGAACTTGTGGTTATCAAATGTCAACACCGGTCTCCGTCCATGAGTCCAAACGAGACGGTTAAACAAGAAACAGTTCAGATCATGTTTTCTGTTTTAACCAGTCTGAGTCAGCAGACCACTGGCTCCCCCGCTGCCCAAATAACTCTCCACTTCCTTCTGCAACAAGTCCTCCGCAAAATGTTACTGATAGAAAGCACGACAACATGAAGTGCGTAAAAGGAAACTAACCATGTGCTAAATGTTACTCAATAAGTTATCCTCCTTTTTCTGGTGTAGAGGAACAAGCTGTGACACGTTTACTGAGATACTGTAACTGACGGCATTCATTAACATTTCTTCACACACGCCTGCTTAATGAGCTGAACTTTAAACGGTGAAACTGGAGCTCCACGGTGATAAAGTGAGACACTTCAGTCTTGGTTTTGTTCCCTGAATGTCGAGCAAACGTCCTCCCTGCTGCTGTGAAGATCTCGTGGTGACGCTGTTTCCCTGTCAGGTGGAAGCTGTGGCCAAAAATGTTTTCTTGAGGACCATCACTGCTGTTAACCCTTTCAAAACCTGAGCAAATTGGCTTGGTTTCTTTAAAAACATGGGAGGAAGGTTACGGGCCTTGAAAGGAGTCATGAACCAGAAGTCTGCAAGAAATTAAAAAAAAAAATACCTGAAAACCAGTACCATGCCCTCCCCCAAAAATGAAAAGAAAACATTTCCCTAACTTTTTTTTTACCCTAGACTTTTTTTCCCTTTAAAATAATTTCCTAAATCTACTTATTTCTTGCAACATTTCTAACCAAGAGGCTCATTTTCCCCCGTTTTTAAAAGAATTTGCACAAAATTAATACTTTTGAAAGCAGCACAAGAAAAGTGATGTTGCTCCAAGTTTCAAAGGGTTAAGAAAACTTGAGTTTTGGCTTTCTTTGTCACAGCAGGAGATGTTCTTGTTACCAGGCTTTCATTTTGACCTGAGTTGACCTTAAGTTGGACCGGTGTGAAAATTTTCCGATATTAGATTGATATGAGTTTAACATCGGACCGGACTGATTTACCGAATATTACCAGGCGTCCTGGACTCAGGAACATGTACTGCCTTTATGTGTTACTTGGAAATATCATATTTACTGTATTTATGAGTTACGAGCACGAGTGGCCCTTCAAAGTCATAAACCAGTGGGGAATTTAGAAATTCAGATAAAACCTGAGCTGTGACATTTGCGTGACGTTTCAGGGCAGCAGACACGGCAGAAAGCATGGAAACTGTCTGAACAATTGATAAAACATTATATATTTCTTTATTTTTTTTCTATTATTTACTTTTAGTAGTTGTGCATTTTAGTATTTATGTGAGTATAAGTGAGGAAACACCAGAGGCTGAAAAAAAAAAACCCAATACATAAATATAATATTAATCATGAAAAAATAATTCAATAAAATACAATTAATATTTTATATTTATATTATATTATTTTATTTATTTATATTTCAGTTTTATTTTTTATAAAATGCAATTTTAGATTAAAAAATAAAAATAAAAAATAAAAGGATAACATAACAAATAATAGATAAAAATGTTAAAGTAATAATAATAATAATAATAATAATAATAATAATAATAATAATAATTGTATAGTGTCTATTAAAACTGATTAAAATGTATAAATAGCAAATAAATAAACAGGTAAAATTCAATTAAAAGCCAAACTAGAAAGGCAGGTCTTGAGTTTTCTTAAAAAAAAAAACGGGAAGTTAGTCTTTCTAACAGTATATCATTTCTAGCAAGCCTTTGTCACTCCTTCCTGTCTCTGTCCTTCTCAAGAGACATATTTTTGCTGTCAGCTGTGCACTCTGGGATTTAATGAAACGCCGGCCTTCACTGAAGCGTAACACCTGCGGTAGCACTCTCAGTTCTCTGCCCCAGTGTTCGCTGGGTAAGGTCTCGAGGATTTTTGTTAAGCTCATCACTTTCACTTCCTCTGGGTGGAAATAAAAAACAGATGAAAAAATCAACAGTTAGGTAAATTAAGAGTTTTACATGAATGGCATAATGGAAAAAACCTGTTGCTCGTGCTAACCTTTTAAAACCTGGGCATAAACATGGGTGGAAGGCAGTTAGCAAATTGGGAAGAAATGACAGAAATTAGGGAGATATTTGTAAAAAATAATAGAAAATTATTTAAAAATTAGAAACAAACAAAATTCCAATCAAATAAACAAAATGGGAAGTTAAATGATAATAATAAAAAAGGAATGACGTGAAAAAAAGTCTTAAAAACTATTATAGTTCTGTATTCAGCTCTCACTAAATTGTTTTTCCTAGCTTTAAAAAAAATAATTTTCTCAATCTATTAATTTCTTGCAAATTAGGTGGAAATTAGTAAAAGGTCATTTAAAATTATTTGAAAATTATGAACAAACAAAATGGGAAATTAATATTTTTTTAAAGAAAGGAAAATAAAATAATTAAAATAATTTTAAATATTTAATTAGAATTAGAATTATTAATACAGCTCTCTGATATTTTCCCTAGCTTTTAAAAAAAAAAAAAAAAAAAAAATAATAATAATAATAATAATAATTTCTTGCAATTTGCTGGATAATTTATTCAAATAGCTCTTTGCCTTTTTTGCTCCACATTTTTTCTAAAGAAACCAATCTGCTCAGGGTTCACAGTTTTAAATAGATGTGAAAGGCTTCTGAGTGCAGCAAAGTGATGTCTCAAAGGTTTCAAAGGGTTAAACTGCAACATAATAATATTATAGGAGTTTATTCTGCCACAGGCAGGATGGGAAAGCTCGCTCTCTGGTTATCTCTGAGTTTCGGGTCACAGGAGGTCTCGATGTGGGTATACGTAGAGTGTCGCTGTGTGTGTGATCCCATGTGGAAACACTAGAGCCGGCAGGTCGAGGGTTAAATGTATTGGCGTGGACTTAAACCTGGAAGGAGATTACTCCAGTAGAAAGTTGTGTGAGTTTTGTTGGAGCTGTTTGCAGGAGCAGACGCTCTCGTCTCTTCAGATCTGCAGAGAGCTGCTGGTTTCGGCTGCGCGTGTCGCTGTCACAGCAGTTACACCAGCGCGTGCACGGGAGAGCGCGCCTGCGTGCGCGAACGCTTGAGTCATAACAGTGAGAGCACACCCTAACTGCAGGGGATTTATGGGATTTTTGGGAGTTGGACACAGCGCCCTCATGTGGACACCTGTGGACATACACAGTGTTACACCCGTCCTCTCCTTTCTTGGTTTGCACGTCCTTGATTCCTTTCCTCGCCTCCTGTCCTCGTGTTTTAGATGCAGACAAGTTTTTTCCAAAATCGCTGCTATGTCTTTATACTTTTAGTCGGCACTGCAGCTGTCCTTATAAAACTATGTACATCAACTGAAATTTACCTGTTTATTTATTAACTGTTTATACATTTTAGTCTGTTTCAGTAGACGCTTTACTATTATTATTATTATTATTTTAACAATTCTATTATTTCTGTTATCCTTTTATTTTTATTTATTTATTGTTATTATTTTAAAATTACATTTGATCAAATATTAAGAGTATTTTATTGATTTATTTTACTTATTATTAATATTTTATTTTAATTTTATATTTTAATTTAATCTTTTATTTATTGGTATTATCCAGCCTCTTCTAATTCCTCACTTACGGTAGCATTTCCTCAGCTCCCGGTTTTAATGAGTACTATTATTTTAGCTCTTTAATTAATTACAAAGTCTTGTTTTTTTTCACTCACATGCTTGTGTACTTGTGTGCGTGTGTGTGTGTGTCTGTTTGTGCGTGTGCTTTGGAGGATAATTTTGGTTTTATTGTATGAAGCACTTTGTGTTACAGTTTTGCTTGTATGAAAAAAAAAAAATATATATATAAGTCTAATTGACTGATTACTGTTGCATGCAGTATGCACGCAATCGGGACTACTTCTTCATAACATCGCGCCCTGAACTTTGACCCCCTTGCTCTATATATCTGTACCTTGGAGATAAAATGCAGTTTGTCAATCACAGCAGAGACAGAGATCAGAGAGATGTCATTACTTTGCAATTTATCTAGTTTAACTTTTAACTTACAACTTGAAGAAGCTAATATTTTCTTTTCTTTTTTGTTTTTTTATTTCTTCGTTTTGATTATTTTGTTCACTTTCATATTATTCTTATTTTTCAACTCATCTTTTGTCGCTACAGTGCTGGTCATCCATCATTGCAGCGTCTGTCAGCCGTCAACGAGCCGGCATTATATTTAAAAATATTATTTCCAAAAAACACGTTTAAATTCGTTAAATGTTCTGCACGTTTTCAAATCCAAACCACAGCTCTTCCATAAATTAACCCCTTTGACTGTAATACAGCGATATTTTTGCATAAGTCCTCATTAACTGTTTCTTCAACAACCAAATTCCTCTCAAATCATGTAAACTTTCTTTCATTTCAAACATTTCGGGATGTTATTAGGCAGTACGTTTTTTGACTCATGCATGATTTGAACCGTTTTGAAATCAGCCAGATCTTTGAATTTAATTACTTTTCTATTCACTTAAATCTTTATTATTAGTCTATTTTTTCCCATTCTCTTTCTAGTAATGCTTCTTCGTCTCAGTGTGTGCGTCAGTTTCTGTTCTGTTTTTTTGTTTCTTTACCTCCGTTCCGAGAATTTAAGTGCTTTTCATGTGATAAAGAGAGTTTGGTTCTCTGAAAGTGGTTTTGTTTATGTTTCTCATGGCTCTTTTTTGATCGATGAAGGATTTGTGTATGTTTTTATATTTATTTGCCCAAACTTCCACACGTTAAGTTACATTTTAGAGTACAAAGGAGCAGCAGAGAATATAGATGAATGATTTCTACCCTGTTTATAACATTTCTGTGTCTTCTGAACACTGAAGATCTTCAGCTGAGGCTCCTGAACTTGTGCTGACGGAAACTAAACACTAGAGTGCAGTAGGTCTTTATTCAGACACATAATGTGTGTGTGTGTGTGTGTGTGTGTGTGTGTGTGTGTGTGTTTGATCAGTCAGATAAGAGATCCATTTGTCGAGTGGACATGGTGCCTTTGTGCACACACAAACACATGCATCTGTGCAAAGACAGATTGTCCCTCATCTCGTCTCCTCTCTGATGACAAAATGCCTCACGAGCTCCCCGACTGTGCGAGTGTGTGTGAAAAAAACCCTGAAAAAAACGTAAAAACAAACACAGTCAAAACACTAATGACGAGCAAACAGCATAAATAGAACATGAGGCTTTTTTTACAGTGTGTGTGCACATTTGTGTGTGTGTGTGTGTGTGCGTGGAGGGGCAGTCCTCCTTATCTGGTGTCTGTCCAATCGCAGCATGATTCAGATGATTTCCACATTGACCTCAATAGATCAAAGTGAATTCAGATGAATACTCTCATTCATACGCAGACGCGCTCTCCTCGCCCTCCTCGCCCTCCTCGCTCTCTTTGTCCCGTCTTTTTCTCCGTCTCTCTCTCCCGGACAGAAACCAGTGCAGGGTTGTGTTTAAGGACGCTCACATGTTGTCATAAATGTGAAGCCGGTTGAACACAGAAACGGCTCACAGACGTGTCGGGTGGTTTCGGCACAGACAGGTCCGTTCCACATAATTGGATGGTGAGGGAGTTAGAGGGGAGGGAGCGCCGGGGCAAATGAGGTGAGAGGGGATCTCGCCTGCCAGAGTACATGCTGTGATACACACACACACACACACACACACACACACACACACACACAAAATCTCCAGTGCTTTTCTTGTGTTTGCTGCAGCTTTGTTCCTCAGAAAAGCTCGAAGGTGAGAGGTCAAACGTTACGGAGTGAGAGCCGCAGTGATTATTCAATTAATCGATTATTTGAGTGAACTTGAGTGAAAATTCTGCAGCAATTTTGATTATCAATTAACTGTTTCATCGTTTTTTGAGCAAAAATGGCCAAAAACGTGATAAAAATCCAAGTTCTTGAATGATAATCAGATTGATTTCATTCACCGTTGGACTCCGTGGCCGCCGTCATGTTGAATCAGTGAAAAAAAAAGAAAGAAGAAGATGAGGGCCGACTGTGTGGGACGCACCGTGGTCACGGGGGCCGCCGGCACTCGCTGTCGGCCCAACGTGGGCGGAAAAGCGCCGCAACTTGGCAACTCAAGTATCATCGAAATGTAACAATTTCCCACTCGTAATTCTGACTCTGGAGGGCCGTTCATGTGCTTGTAACTTGTAAATCTGGTAAATATTATAGTTCTGCTCACTAGCTGCCGCTGTGGCACAGAGGTAGAGCGGGTCGTCCACTAACTGGAAGGTCAGCGGTTCGATCCTCGGCTCCTTCAGTCAATATGTCGAAGTATCCTTCAGTTTCAGGTTGCACCGTGTACGGTAGCTTCACACACTGGTGTTTGAGTGGTCCAAAAATACTAGAAAAGTGTCATACAAGTACAAGTCCGTTAGTGAATTTACTGCGTTCTTTCATTCTGTTTGCCTGACGCCGTCAGTTCGAGCGCTTTTTAGTGCGAAATATGATGAACATCAGCCACTGCCATTAGTGATCTTATCTCATTTGCCGATATGCCGATGGCGTTCAACAAAGCGAATATGGGCTGATACGGATGTGCCGCTGAAGAATCAACAGATTTATCTGTGATGAACATAATCGTTAGTTGTGGCCCTAAATTACAATTCATGTGAAGTTTTCTCATAACACACACACACACGTGGGTGTAGAGGGTGAAGAAATGGATGAAATAAAAGTAAATTTAACGGAGAAAGAAACACAGTGACGATGACAAACAGGACAGACAAAACTTGTTTCTGCAGCGCCGAGATGAAACTGAAACCCGAGGGTCTTATCACACCATTTCACTTCAAAATAAAAGAAATCAGCAGACGATAACAAAGAATACAAAAAAAAAGAAAAACGCCCCGGATGATTTCAGGCGTTTCCATTTAAGAAGCAGACGTTCATCACTAGTGCACTCGGGCGTTTTAATAATGCATAGTCATTGCTCGTCCCTGCTGCCGTCTCCCCCCAACCCCCAAAACAAAGAGGACGCGTCTGAAAAACATATAGCTGGAGAATATCGTCATCCGTCTCCGAGGAGTGCGTCCACACTTCAGAGAGCTGCTGCGGGCTGAGTGACCACACAAATGCTACATCCATATATCCATGTTAGGAAACGAAGTTTAACCCTTTGAAACCTGAGCGAACTGGCTTGGTTTCTTTTAAAAATATGGGTAAAAATGAGCAATGAAAGAAGAAATAACCCCCCAAAATTAGCAAGAAATCTGTAAAAAGTACGAGAAAATTACCTGAAAATTAGTGAGAAAAAAAAAGAAAAAAACTATTTAAAAAAACCCAAACAAACAAGGAAATTGACTTGATTTCTTTTACAAACATGGGAAGAAGGCAATCAGCAATGAATGAAGAAATTAGCCAAAAGTTAGCAAGTAATTTGTAAACAAGTACAAGAAAATTACTAAAAAATTAGTATAAATCAATCAGTAAATAAAAGATGAAAAAGATTTTTAACAAAAAATTTGAAAACCAGACAAATAAGGAGGTCAGCTTGATTTCATTCAAAAAAAGTGGGAACAACACAAAGAGCAGCGAAGGAAAAACTATACAAAAATTAGCAAGAAATTGATAAAAGTTCAAGAAAATGACCTGAAAATTAGTTTTAAAAAAGCATGCGAGAAAATGACCGGAAAAAGTGATAAAAATCTAATAATTTTGGAAAATAATTTTTTTAGGGTGATAAAATATGACGACAGACATTAGTCAGAAGAGGCTTTGTGCGTAAAATAAAAAGAAAAAAAACTGGTTTTGCCCGAATACTTAGGTTTATACAAATTACCTGCATAACTAATAGTATTGTGCTGACATTAGTATTTTATGTATTTGTTATTTATTTATTATTTACCCTTTCAGAGCCAGTGCTGTGAAAGTAGAGGAGCTCATCATTATGTGTATTTTCATTTTTTGTATTTTCTCTTTGTGTATTTTTACCTTTTTTACTCGATATGTTGAGGTTTCACCATTATTTCCAACTTTAAAATTGGCATTTCAGATATTCTGAAAGAAAAAGAAAAATATAATTAATATAATGAATATTAATTTGTCTCTTTAGTGCTGCTGACTTAACTCCATCCAGCTTGAATTATTTGTATTTCTGTGCATACTGTCTCGCTCCAGCGCTTCATTAGGCTTTTTGAAGCCACTCGTATGGAAACCCTGTCTTTATGTGCACCCCCCGCCTCTCCATCGCTCTCACGTACGCTCACAAACCAGTGGAAAACATTTTGAAAGAGCGTTGGCAGACGAGGCTTTAATTTCCAGTTTACGTTATTCTGCCTGTTAGTGGTTTGGTGCCAAGCAGAGGCGGGACACAAAAACACACACACACGCTGTGAAATTAGCACTATCAACAGACCACCCCCTCCTCTATGAAGCCCCGGCCCGGGGGTGAGGGTCCAAGTGTCGGGGCGAGGGGTGGATGTGGGTGGGGCAGGTGTATCCGGGTAGAACAGAGAGGACGGAGGGGCGGGAGACGGGTGGATGTTTGATTGGCTGGTGGTCCGCCACGCTGCCTAATTACACACACTCAGACACACACTCAGACACACACTGGTCTGGCACTGACCACCAGACTATATGACAGGAAATCTTTATCCAAATTTCAAAATAAGGGCCTGCACTGTAACCACATCACATCTCTCCGATCCTCGCTTCCCTCCATTGGCTCCCTGTTTGTTTTAGAATTGATTTTAAGATTTTACTGATCACTTTTGAAGCTCGTCATGCTTCAGAACAGAAATGTTGATCCCATAAATCCCAAAGTTTATGATGGGATTTTGCCAAAATAAAACGGCCTACCCCAGCTTTAAATGAATATCTCTTTTGGTCTGGTATTGATCGATAGAGCACAGTTATGGATCGACCTACAGCTGTTCATCACACTGAAACAGCGCAGAGAGGAGGAGGCTGCGTACAGTACAGACGAGGCACGGCGGCGGTACCTCATAGCTGGATAGTTTTCAGCATGTGGATAAATAAGCTTTTCTTCTGTATATATGAAAAATATATCTTTAGCAGCGCAGCTGCATCAGTAACAGCTTTGCAGCGGGACGCTCTCCTGTCATACGGGACACGAGGGGAAAATGATTCCACTAATGTCGGCTGCTTTGTACCGGCTGTTTTCGGGCTGACGCCGTCTTGTGCATCAAAAATCATCAGCCCACTGTAAACTACGGAAGCCCAAAGAGGGGACCATTAAATTGCATTAATAGATAGATAAAAATCGATTTATCGATTTATCGCCCAGCCCTATTTGCAACGCTTAATCAGTGTGGATGTCAGATTAAATTTTGTAAATCAGACAGACATTTGAATAATTGGGCTTCAGTATGTGTATGAAATACACTGAGTTCCAGAAAAACCATTTCCATCCAAATCTGGTTAACATTTTGTTCAATATTCAGCTCCGTCCAGGATGTCGTGATCGTAACAGT
This sequence comes from Plectropomus leopardus, assembly GCF_008729295.1. Taxonomy (NCBI): domain Eukaryota; kingdom Metazoa; phylum Chordata; class Actinopteri; order Perciformes; family Serranidae; genus Plectropomus; species Plectropomus leopardus. The sequence goes on along the minus strand of NC_056475.1, from coordinate 2,239,917 downwards.
TAACGCAAATTCAACCAATTCCCGTGAATTCTGTGCCACCTCGCAATTTTGTCAATCACAGCAACTTTTCTGCACATTTTACCAATCATTGCAGCTTCCCATGATTTAACAGGCTCACTTTTTTGTGTCTGGTTGTAAAACTGCAGACATGCATGAACTTCTTACCAACCAACATTACTGTAAGAGACTGTGCAAGTCAAGTTCCTGCAAAAAATTAACTCTTTTGCACCATGTGCAATGTTTTGGCTAGCACTTATGAAGACTACATGAGCACAAGCATTTTTTCATAATGCATGGCATAAGGCTTGTTAAGGGTTTTTCAGTCGAAACACTGCAGAGAATAATCTGATTTCCTGTGGGAGTAGATGGTGCAGAGGACCTCTAACTCACATTTGACTTTGTGAAGCCTAAATATGCCTTTGAGCATCATGCGGTACAGTCGGGTTCTCACAGCAGGGTTTCATGCATGATCAAAGGGACGTATGGATTTTTTCTTTTTTTTTTTGTGTGATGTGGTCCATATTTCTGTATTTCTGTGTCTGTCTTTGAAACCTTAGCAAATTGGCTCAATTTCTCTCTCTCTCAAAAAAAGTCAAAACCTAAAAAAGAAAATTTCCTGAAAAGAAAAAAAAAAAAAACAAAGTTAAAAAAGAAAAAAAAGAATAATACCTTTAATACCTAATACCTGTAAAAGTGCTTGATAATAAAATAATTCTGTAACATAATTTTAAAAATGTCACTTTAATAATTATTATTATAAGTATAATTTTGTGCTATTTTTTTTCTTTTCCCCTTGGACATTTTCCCCAGCACTTTTAATTTTCTAAATCTACTAATTAGCAAAAACTGAGTAAAAATGAATGAAAAAGGAAAAAAGGAAAAAAAGGACAAAAAATAAGGAAATGACCTGGAAAAAGTGCTTAAAAATTCCGTTATTTTGTAACATAATTTTAAAAATTTATTTTTTATAAATATAAATATGATCTTCCCCTGTTTTTTTTCTCTTATCCCTGGATATTTTCCGCTAGCTTTTAAAAATAAATTTCTCAATTTACTCAATTTAAAGTACAAGAAAATTACCAGAAAAATAGCAACAAAAAAAGGGAAAAAATAAAAAAACAAACAAGAAAAGACCAGTAAAAAAGTGCTTGAAAATTACAATAATTCTGTAAAATAATTTCTAATAGCAAGAAATTAGTAAAAAGTACAAGAAAATTACCTACAAAAAAGGGGAAAAAGTAAAAAACAAAACAATAAAGGACCAGAGAAATTGCTTGGAAATTATAATAATTCTGTTAAATCATTTTTAATATTTAATTAGAACTATGACAATTCCTTTCTTTTTAAAAAATAATTGTATAAATCTGCAAATTTCTTGCACTTTTTGGGACATTTCTTACCATATTGCTCATTGCCTTTTTCCCTCAGATTTAAAGATTAATACTCTTGTGCGTCTTAAAGCAGGAAAAGAAAGTGATGTCGCTCCAGGTTTAAAAGGGTTAAACCAAATCACTTTCATTATTCTTTGCAAATGTCCAAAAAAAGGACACTGTGGTTGATTTTAAGCTTCCACCTGAAGGTGAACCGACACAAAGGGCCTCTTTTCCTGGAAAAAAAAAAAACAATTTCAAAATGGAGACATTTAAAATTATGATCACCTGAGGTTGAGATCTTATCCGCCCATATAATCCACCTGCTCGGCCTTTACCCTCACACACACGTGCACACACGTGCACACACACACACACGCACACACACACACACACACACACACACACACACGCATGGAGGACTGAATGTTGACCTTTTTGGAGAATGAACCGTTGCTGGTGTGTTAAGCTTTGTTGTTGTGCTGCAGAGAGGCAGACGGCTCCCCCGAACATCTGCAACTCCAGATACTTGAGCTGCTCTCACCTGAACCAACTGTGCAAACTGGCTGACTGTGTGTGTGTGTGTGTGTGTGTGTGTGTGTGTGTGTGTGTGTGTGTGTGTGTGTGTGTGCGTGTGCGTGCGTGCGTGTGTGTGTGTGTGTTTTCTCTGTGTCAGTGGGTCGTAGAGACAGTTAGTAATGGCCCTTTTTACAACACAGCTTGACTGCCTATTAATATTTGATAAATATACGTTTGTGACGCTCCAGGAAGACGAACATGGTGCGTCTGCATATATGGAGTGTGTGTGTGTGTGTGCGTGCGTGTGTGTGTATGTGTTTGTGCATGGCACGTGTGTGTTTGTGTTTTCTTTGTTTGGCTTTGCCCCTTGAATGATGAGATGTTAAGGAGTGGGGGGGGGGCAGCCCAAAACCCCTAGAAGACAGGTACATGCACACACACACACACACACACACACACACACACACACACACACACACAGAGAAATGCTGGTAGAGCTACTGCTGTGTGTGTTGTTTTTTATGTGTGTGTGTTTGTGTGTGAGAAAACCCCCCTATTGTCCCAGATTTAAGACAAAGGAAGTGTGAGGCGGTTCAGTAGATGAATCTATTTTTGATGAGGTGCCACTCATCAACCCTGCGCCTTCCTGGCATCCCCTTTGCATGAACCTCTGTGTGTGTGTGTGTGTGTGTGTGTGTGTGTGGGTGTGTGTGTGTGTGTGCGTGCGTGCGTGCTCTGGAAACCTTGAGTTTGTGCATGCTTTTGTAACGTCAGTGTGATTTTCCTGCTTCATAATGCAACATCTATATTAATTAATAACCCCGACACATGCACACTGTAACAAATGGCTGCAAAAATACGGCCAAATTCCAACAGTAGCATACATTTTTTCATAATACAGTAAAACATTATCAATTTTGATGCTTTTTTGAGGCAATTTTAAAAGTAATGTACAGTGTAAAAAATACAGTAAAACACTGTAAATCTTGATGCTTTTTGGAGGCAGTTTTAACAATAATATACAGTTTAAAAAATACAGTAAAACATTGTAAATCTTTTGTAAACTAATTCTAACAGTAATGCCTTTTTTCAATATACAGTAAAATACTAGAAATCTTAACATAATTAATTAAAAAAAATGTGAACATAATTGACAGTTTTTTTTTCCTTCCAAAATGCAGTAAAACTCTATTTCTTAATGCTTTTTGAAGGCAAATTTTAACAGTGATTTACATTTTTTCCCCCAAGATCACAGTAAAACACACATAACTTGATTCTTTTAGAGCAATATTACACTGTAAACCTTAACCTTTACTGTATTGACACTATAAAATATCGGTATGATGCTGATAAGTACATGTGGCCAAATTCTAACAATTATGTACGGTTTTATCAAAATACATTAAAACACTGTAAATCTTGATGCTTTTTGGAGGCAATGTGATTTCTGTAAAAATATAGCCAAATTCTTACAGTAATGTATAGGGTTTTTTTTTTTTTTTATTATTTTATTTATTTATTTTTTTACAAAATACAGTAAAACAGTGAAAATATTCCAATTCTATCAGTAATGTATTTTTTTTAAGTAAAACACTGTAAATCTTGATGCTTTTTGGAATTTTTGCAATATTACGGCTTTAAAAATAGTTTTTATAAAATGCAGTAAAAAAAACCCTGAAAATCTACAGTAAAAATACCACCAAATTCTAGCAGTAATGTGCAGTAAGAGCCAATATTCCACTGTAAACCTCATTCTTTACTATAAAATACTGTAAAGAAACGTAAAGGTAAAATACTGTTAAAGTAATTTCGGGTATTGACTCTGTAAAATAACTGCAGGATGGTTTACTGGAGTTTGACAGCAGGTTTGTCTCAGTGCAGACTTACATTAAATACCTCGACACACAAACACACATATATGTCCTCTGGCGAGACGGGCGCGGGGGACGTCCTGTCGCTGGATGTATGTGTTTGTCTCCTCCAGCTGGCACATAAGGGCTGCGGAGCCAGACAAAGAGCGGTGCTCGGGGCCCGGTGCTCTGCTGCTGGGGGTGGACGAGGAGGGGGGGGGCTCCTGTCAGCTTTTGTGTCCTAATTGAAGTTTTTCTGCCTCTCAGTCCTCCTCGTCTTTCCTCCCCCCTGCTGGTTAGAGGAGGATGAGGGGGGGAGGAGTGGACCTGACAGGGGTTTCATATCGAGCTTTGTTGCTGCTGCCACAAAGATGCTCGCCTCTAATTTCTGTCTGTAGCACGTTTGCAAACGTAGAGGTGGTTAAAAAGAGCGGGCGCCGTGTGGTGACGCCATCAGCCGTCTGTGGGAGCAACAGGAGAGCTAACGTGCTCCGTTAAAAACTGACAGACTCATCGTTTGGAAATCAATAAAGCAGACCGTCAAATTCTTAATTGATTAAGGACAAAATGATTTGTTTGCGTTCCCAGCTTGGCGGAGGTTTTATTGCAGTCTTATGTTTTCATGTCTGTATGTGCTGCATCTGCCCGTTTATTCTGCCTACGATCAAATACGCAGGTCTGGGATTTTATGACGTTTTCTATGATTTTAGGACATTTCTAGGATTTTGGGACGTATCTAGGATTTTAGGACATTTCTAAGCTTTAAGGACGTATCTAGGATTTTAGGACGTTTCTGGGATTATAGCACATTTCTGGGATTTTAGAACATTTTGATTTTAGGAAGTTTTTTATGATTTTTTATGACATTTCCAGGATTTTGGGACGTATCTAGTATTTTATGACATTTCTAGGATTTTAGGACATTTCTGGAATTTTAGGACGTTTCTAGGATTTGGGAATTTTTCTGGGATTTTAGGGCATTTTTTGGATTTTAGGACGTTTCGGAAAATACAGGACTTTTCTCAGATTTTAGGATGTTTTTAGGATTTTTTGGCATTTCTAGAATTTGAGGATATTTCTAGCATTTTTGGACATTTCTGAGATGGCACACTAAAAGAGGGGGAAAATGGGATCTCCGGAGGTATCTAGGATTTGAGGACATTTTTAGGATTTTAGGACATTATTAGAATTTAAGGACGTATTGAGGATTGTAGTACGTTTCTAGGATTATAGCACGTTTCTAGGATTTGAGGACATCTCTAGGATTTTATGACATTTTGAGGCTTTGAGGACATTTCTAGAATCTAAAGTAATGTTTGGATTTTAAGACATTTTGGGGATTTTAGGCCGTTTTTTGGATTGTAGGACATTTCTAAGATTTTCGGACGTGTTTGCACATTAAAAGAGGGAAAAAAGAGCCCTTTATCTAAAACAACAAGATTTTCGGACATTTCGGGAAATACAGGACTTTTCTCAGATTTTAGGACATTTCTAGATTTTGAGGATATTTCTGGCACAAACAGAAACAGTAAAAGTTAGTTAGGATTGTGCATTTTTTCATCGGCAGACAGAGACAGAGAGAGAGACAGAGAGACAGAGACAGAGAGAGAGAGACAGAGAGAGAGAGACAGAGACAGAGACAGAGAGAGAGACAGAGAGAGAGACAGAGACAGAGAGAGAGAGACAGAGAGAGAGAGACAGAGAGAGAGACAGAGAGAGAGAGAGACAGAGGGAGAGACAGAGACAGAGAGAGAGACAGAGAGAGACAGAGACAGAGAGAGAGAGACAGAGAGAGAGAGACAGAGAGAGAGAGACAGAGAGAGAGACAGAGAGAGAGAGAGAGACAGAGAGAGAGGGAGAGACAGAGAGAGAGACAGGGAGAGAGAGACAGAGACAGAGAGAGAGACAGAGAGAGAGAGAGACATAGAGACACAGAGAGAGAGAGATGGAGAGAGACAGAAAGAGAGACAGAGAGAGAGACAGAGAGAGAGAAAGAGACAGACAGAGAGAGAGACAGAGAGAGAGACAGAGAGAGAGAGACAGAGAGACAGAGGGAGAGACAGAGGGAGACAGAGAGAGAGACAGAGGGAGACAGAGAGAGACAGAGAGAGACAGAGAGAGAGAAAGAGACAGACAGAGAGAGAGACAGAGAGAGAGAGACAGAGAGACAGAGGGAGACAGAGAGAGAGACAGAGGGAGACAGAGAGAGACAGAGAGAGACAGAGGGAGAGACAGAGGGAGACAGAGAGAGACAGAGGGAGAGACAGAGGGAGATGTCAGGAGGTAGAGAGGCTGATGAGCGATTCGCGCAGAATCGAGAGAGAGAGAGAGAGAGAGAGAGAGAGAGAGGAGGGGTGGATGGGAGTGAGCGAGCAAGCCAAAGAGAGAGAGAGGGAGTGCTGCTCTCTTCCCCTAGCAACGGTCCGCGGTGGTCGTCTCCAGCCTGTTGTTTTCTCTCCGTCTCACACACACACACTCTCCCGTACACTCCTCCTCCGTTTCTCTCGCTCGTCTGCCCGTTGGACCCCGGGGTGTCTTTTGACATTTTTTCCAAATGATTCTCCTTGTTTCCTCCTGCGAGATGAAGGCTCAAGGATAAGGAAAAAGAAAAGAGGCGACTGGAAAAGCAAGCGAGCAGGGGACAAAACACAAAAAAGGACGGAAGAAATAAAGGAGAGCAGAGTGAGATACAGGGAGAGATACGGAGGATGGAGCCCCTCAGTGCTCGTGGCCTGCCCCGGCTCTCCTGGATCGACACCCTCTACAGCAGTACGTATCCCTCCATCCGTCTGTTTACTCTCCACACATCGCCTCCCATTCACGCTGAGCCATTTTTTCCCAGCACCCCCTCCCTCTGCATCTCAGCTGCCTTTCCATATTACATGCGCACACTTTGCATTTTCTCAAGACTTCCAATTAGCGTGCATCACCGCGGCTGTCCACAACAACACGGTCAACTCCTGCTTTTGCCTCCGATCCCCAGCAGCTCGCGATGTGGGGCTCCGTGAAGCTGCAGGGGGGAAAACCTGGAGAAATGTAGTTTGTAGTTTGCGTGTGAGTCATGATCACAACCTGGAAGTAGAACTTTATGTTCCATCTCATCGAGGCGGGAGCTGTCTGAGGTTGAATTTTTAATCTGCTCTTTATTGTGGTCTTCGTGCTGTGATGTGGACTCAGTCGTACTGTACGCTGGGTCACTTTGGCAATCATTTTCAATGACTTTTCCATGACTTTAAGGCAAATGTTCAAGGCCGTACATTCTCTAAAATGACCATCGATATTCCTCATAGTTTTAGCAGTTTTTCAAAATATACATTTTCTTTTAACAGGATAAGAAGTATTTAATATTCAAGTATAACTCAGTGACTATTTGTTCTTTTTTTCACATTTGTTGTGAGGCTTAAAAAGATTTTTTTGGCAATTTTTAAAAAATTGTGGTGAATTTTAAAGTAATCATTTTTGGTGATGTTTTTCAGCATTTTTTCTTTAAATTTTCAGTGATTTATAAAGAAAACATTTGGGGTTTGTTTGGTGGCTTTTCAAGAAAATGTGCTTTGTTACATTTTTTGGCAGTTTTTACAGAACACAATTTGGTGTATATTTTTCTCATATTTTTGCTTATTTTTGAAGAAAATATTTTGGTAATTTTTGCTCCAAACCTCTGCATGTTTTCCTTGAAAATCACCAAATGACACCAGTTATCACAACAAAAAACTGTAAAAACAGTCAATATTGCTGAATATGGTTCTTGGACTCAGCTTTTGTTATACAGGTTTATGAAAAAGATTTCCATGACTTTTACAAAAACGTGTCCATTTGCAAATTCCATGACTTTTCCAGGTTTTTGGTAACTGTACAAACCCTGAGTGGTGTTAGCGGTGCTTCCAGGTTATGAAACAAACCTGAGAAACAACACAGCAGCTCCTCTGCTTCCCCTCTTCAATTTCACGCTGCATGTGTGCAACTTTTCCTGTAGAGGGAATATTTTATTGAGGATGTTTTGCTTAGACGTCAATTTGCACAATATTTTTCATGCTTCGGTTCAGAGCAGTGAGTGTGCACCACTTTGCAGCGATTACACACATCCCATCAGGCGCAGCTGTGATTCCCTGTGTGTGTGTGTGTGTGTGTGTGTGTGTTGTTTGTGTGTGCAGTTTTGGGCACATGACACAGAGCTTTTTGGGATTTGCTCTGCTGTGTCACCATTGTCACCAAGCCTTAATCTGCAGGGAGGGAGTGAATAGACGAGGAAGAGGGAGACGAGGCGGTGCTGGTGCTGTTTGGAGGTTTTAGTGATGCAGAAACAGAAACCCAAAAGTGCAAGCGTGTTTTCAGAAGTGTGTTTGGTTTGTAGCTGTTGCTTTAGTTTTGTAGCGACACTGAAGGCGGCTACACGAGTGATAATATTATTATTACACATATTTCTTTTTACAGATAACAAAGGTGAATCATTCTGTGCATTATTGTTTCTGTACCGTTGATGCTTGGCGCTCATTATTTTGCAGAATGAGGTGTGAAAATGAAAAACTGAGATAAACATATGTGTGGTTGAGGTGTGACAGTTGAGTCTCACATATCTTGTTTGGTGGTTTTTAGCTGTAATTTTAGAAAGAGTTCGAAAGAACAGTCGACCAGTTAACTTATTTGCTTGTTTGCAGTGAAGTGAAGCATACCCTATGTAATATCCCAGAGCCCAAAGTGATGGCCTGAAATGGTTTGTTTATCTGACCAACGGTCCAAACATACAAAGTTTATTATCATGTATCCCTGGTGTTTATTTTATTTCATTTTACTTTTATTTTATTTTATTTAAATTTACTTTCATTAATTGATTTTTATTATTTTATTTTTTTCATTCAGTCTTTCAAAATTTATTTATTTTTAATTTTTTAGTTTTTTTGTTATTAATTTTGCTTTCTGAAGCATTTTGGGTATTGAAATGTATGTAAAGTTGGAGTATAACAATGAAAAGCATTAAATTCTCACATTTAAGAAGTGTGAAATCAGTTGTCAGCGTATTGTCTGTGGATAGATTAATTGATATGTTGCAGCTTTATCAGGAGCCATTATTTGGCAGTAACTGTGGACGCAGCGCTGAGTCCTCGGTGCATGCACTGGTCCACTTTTCAGAAATGAATCAGGTCAGTGTGACTGTCTGCTAATGAATTTCCATCACCAGGGACTGTATACTTAGCCTGCGTGTACTATTTTAATGCTGCTATTTTGGTTCTGCAACCAGAAACTGAAAACATCACAAACTTTACACCTAATGTGCTTTAACACATTTGAAATTCAGTGAGACTTTGCTGCGCGTGTTCAGTGGCAGACAGACGATTAACATTACAACAGGCTTATATGAGCCCATCTGAGGGACAGGGGCACAGTCCTTTCATGCACCTGTCATTTCATCACCCGTTTGCCTCCCGCCGTCCTTTATCCTTCGCTCTGTGCGTGTGTGTTGCACAAGTAAATTGGTACATCGAGGGCCGCCTCCACTCAGGGGAATAAAAACACACCACCACTTCTATAAGCTTTCAGAGGACTACTTTAAAGGTAGTACTCTGCCTCTGTACCACTACACTGACCCCGAATCACAGGCTGAAACCCAGAGACACTCAGCCTGCTTCGCTTAGGGGCCACTTTTGCAAAATGACAGGCGGCCAGGGGCCAGTCGCAGCTGCCCATACTTTTAGACATTCTTAGATTTTAGGACATTTTTAGGATATAAGGACATTTGTCGGACTGTTGGACAGTTCTAGGATTTTAAGACATTTCCAGGATTTTAGTTCATTTCTAGGATTGTGGGACATTTCTGAGATTTAAGGACATTTCTCAGATTTTTGGATGTTTCTGAGGCTTTGTGAAATTTATTTTTTATGGCATTTATGAAAATTTAGGACATTTTTCAGATTTTAGGACATTTCTGTGATTTTAAGACATTACTTGGATTTCAGGAGGTTTCTTGGATTTTAGGAAGTTGCTAGGATTTTAAGACGTTTTTTTGATTTCTCAGATTTCAGGGTGTTTCTCGGACCTCTGCCGGGGTGAGTGGAGAATCCTCGACTGGAGTTTTTTTGATCAACAAGCTCTATTTTGATGCTCTGTTTTATGCTCTCTGGCACCTTATGTATGCTAAAAGTACAAAAACAATTCCCAGTGTGAATCACTTTATTTTTATTGTGAATTAGAAAACATTTGGGGAGTTGAGTTGAGTTGAGCATCACTGCTGTGACCCATCAGCACACACCCTTCTCATAGTGAAGTCCAGCAGTGGATTACTAAACATGACGGTGTAATTGCATCCTTTCTCTTCATCCACTGGAACTGTGTTAATGGCTCAGTGTTAAAGCGGTGACCACACATCCTCCTCTCGCGCAGTAAAGTGGGAGTGGATGCTCAAAGCCACAGCTGCCTTGTTCTCCCAAGAGGCTCAAGTCTCTGTGTTCAGCTTCCTCTTGCTTTTCTTTGCCCTGCGTCCTCTCACGGCGCTGTGCTGCTTACACAGTTTGGAGGACAGGTGCATGCAGAGTGCAGAAACAAAAGATGAGGTGCAGAGCTGCGTGCACTCACATCAGTGTAAGCGCACAAACACACACTCCACCAAAATCCCAGACCCAGACCTCTCATCAGTCATCCTCTGCCCCATTTGTCCGGTCAGCAGCGTAAGTGGTAGACTCCCAGGCGGCTATTAGTGTTTTTCTCTGTGTGTGTGTTTGTGTGTGTGTGTGTGTGCCGGTTCTTGAATAACCCTGTTATTTTCACTCTGCTTTCCAACGTTTTTTGTCTTTCCTCTTGTCTTTTGGGTGTGTTTCACACATACAGATAATCAGTTTATTATAGTCTGCAGCCGAAATAAGAGCTTTTTTTTTTTTTTTTGGTACCCATGATCTCATTTTCAAAGCATTTTGATGGTGCCATCATCTGATTTTCAGTCTCTAACCAGCTCATCTGTTAGCCCTGTATTATGTATCACGCTGGTTTTGGTGTTTCTCTGTTGCCTCAGTAGTTTTGTGTTTATTTAAGTCTTTCACTGATGAAAAACTGCCAGTTTGTGTTGCTGACTTTGCACCATATTTAAAGATATTATGTTGAGATGTTGGTTCAGTGTTGGCCTGTTTTTTAGGAGGTAAATGGTTGAATTTAAAATTAAACAGAGCAGTGCAAGACTTAAGTGCATGTCAGAAGTAAAGTGCAGTGTAACTTCAGTACGTAAAGAATAAAAATAGACCTAAAAAAATAAAAATAGAAACTATAGGAATGCTTTTTGATTAAAATAAGTCATCAGAAGTGATTTAAAAGATGTGATGTGGAAAACATGAATGCGGTAAAAATTATTGTTTTATCGTGAATATCTTGTTTTTTAAAATCATTGGAAACCAAAATTGTTATTGAAAATAAAATGTGATTTTTTTCTGTTTTTAAAACACATTTGTTCCAGTAAGAAGAGCATCTTTTCTCATTTTGTTTATTTGGACTATTACATGAATTACTTTGTAATTTTTTAATATTTATATTTACATAGTAGTCATGTAGTATTTTTCAGATTTAAAGCATGCTAACAGTTTGTGTTAAAACAACACAATCTGCACTCGTGGGCATTTTACTTCCCCTATTTTCAGTGACTCATGCAATGTTTGAGCTTTCACGGGCATGTTTGCCTTTAAAGCCCATAATGTTTGAGCTGAAGCCGCAGCGTCGTTGCCATCTCCACACGGCCAGAGTGGCAGCTCGACTCTGACTTCTGACTCTGCCCGTCTGCGCTGTAACCTTCAGAGAATTAGCCAGACTCCTCTCCGGCTCGCTTCAGTGCCACGTGACGCTAAAGCCACATCAAAGGAAAAAGCTACATTATGTAAGAGTCAGAATATGGGCATTTTGACATGGCAGAGCGGCGGTGGCACGCGCACATGCAGAGACACACACATGCACGTATGTCAAAACGATTTTCCCTAATCCGAGTCACAGTGAGGAAGGTTTGAACATATACGTGCAGCTCTGAGGGGAGCGTTTCTGCACATCCTGTCAGCGTGTTGAGGAGTGCTGGAGTTCAGCCCTGCTAAAATCCCTCTGTGTGAGTCACGCTGGGCCATTTACCAGTTTGTAAGGGGTTAATATGTGCTGTATAATCCCCACTTTCTTCCACCAGAGCTGCAGATAGTAATATGGAACAACATGTTTCTGTTGAGAAGTAATCTGCTGTCTGTCCCCGTGCCATCCAGCTACGTTTCAATCATAAACTGCACAGCCAAATTAAAGTGGTGATGACTCATATCGCTCAGGAAATTTGGGCAACAGAGTGAATTTCTGATTTGGAGATGATGTGGGACAAAAAATGCTGAAGTGTGCTGAAGGTACCTGTCAATGAAGGCAAGCATGCCTCTTAATAAAAACCTCACCATAAAGAGACAAAAGAACGTTTTTTAGTTGATATGACTTTTTCGGAAGGAATGCACATTAGAATCACTGATTCCTTCATGATGGCATTGTATGTTTCTGCAAAGCACAGATATGTTACGTTTGTATGTAGCAGATACATTGAAACTTGACGTTTCTAAGCAACGCTCTGGTGATGTTGTGGTTAGATGAAGGCACAAAAACCATGTGGTTCTGGTAGGGCTTTGTGATATGGCTTAAAAATAATATTGTGATATTTTTTCTTCATTTTTGCCTTTATTAGATAGGAAAGATAGATAGCATGAAAGTGGGAGAGAGGACAACATGTGACATGCGCCAAAGAACCAAGAGCCGGAATTGAACCTTCGGCCGCTCTGGTAGAGACGCTGCCATTGCTTTGTCTTTTGAGCAGCATCGTAATTTCAATAACTTCCATAATATGAGGACACTTACCATTTTGAATGCACGATGAAATTTAACAGAATAATTGAGAACACTGGACACAGATTATTTTATTGCCTAGTTGTCGCAGTTTTTTAACTTTACAGTTCTAAAGTGTCACAACGCTGTTAAGCAGTCGGAGGCACAACAGGCTGTCTCTCACGTAACACTGAAGCTCCGTGGTGCACAATGTCTCTCTCTCACCTGATGCACGGTCTGTCCCCACCTGACGATGAAGTTATGAAGAGCGCAGTGTCTCTCTCACCTGATGCACGGTCTGTCCCCACCTGACGATGAAGTTATGAAGAGCGCAGTGTCTCTCTCACCTTGAAGTGCACGGTCTCTCCCTATTCTCCTCCCTATTAGACGGTGAAGTCATGAAGCACTTGGTGTCTCTTTCACCTGATGCACACACGGTTGATTCATGTTGAAGCTCCTGAGCCCAGAAAGCTTACTGGGACAGTCTTAAAAAAAGATTGTGCAGCACTTGTATTCAGAGCAATTGCATCAATCAAAGCGAAACAGATGCCAACAGTTTTTTTGGGTCATGCCTCTACATTTCAGCGCAGTGGTGGATTTCCTTCGCTGTCACATGATCTGGTTCCCCTCTGCAGCTGTGATGGATGGAGCCAACTTCTTTGCTGGCTCGCTGCTCTCGGCTGACTTTCAGCTCAGTCCCACTTCTGTCTTTAAGTGTTTAATGTTAGTTATTTGGCCGTCACATGGCCTGCTTCAGCAAACAGGAGCACAGCGGAGTGATTCTGGACGGCTTCCCAGCAGAGAGTTGTAGGGGAGTTTAATAACGACAAGGGATGTCTCATTTATCACGCCCTCCAAAATCTATTTGGACCAAACCACCCACCGCTCTCCCTCTCAGTCTCCCTCTGTGAATAGCCAGTGGCTCTAACCTCGGTTCCAGCAGAAACGAGTCCAGATCGATGAGATCTGAGAGTGTTTTCAAACAAGTCATTTTTCGGCTTAACCACAGAGAAAAACGCAACACAAGCCAAAATGTGACAATGGCAATTACTGTATTACCTTATTATGTTGATTTTTCTCTGATTCCCCTGCAAAAAACAGTTTAATCGTGGCCTTTGCTATCCAGTATTCAGGTATTTATTTCACAAATATTGATTAAAAGCCTTGCACTGAATGTTCATATTGTTCAGTGTATCGTGCTTTTTCAGTGTTTAACCTATACTACTACTACATTTTCTTCTCCTCTATCTCTGATTAAAAAAAAAAAAAATACTATGTTGATTTCTGTTCATCGAATTGTATCATATCCACGGATGATAACAATTAATCAATGATCGATTAATCGATTGTGAAGAATTCAATTAAAGCAAGAAATTAGTAACATGCAACAAGAAAATACTTAGAAATGTTTCCAAAAAATAGAGAAAATGTCAACAAAACTATGTTTATATTTTTGATAAATGTATAATTACAACTGAGGAAGGAAAAAAAAAATAGATTTTTGTATTTTCAGCACTTTTCTTAGGCCCTGATCTTGTTTTGGTATTTTTACCTTATTTGTTGTTTCACGTGGACCGGTCCACGTTTATTGTTTATTATTCCGATGCTTTCTGGTAGTTTTTGGTTTTCAACATCTGTTTTCTCTGCTCATGTAGCACCAATTTTAGAAGCATTTGAGTCTTTTTAGTTTTATGTGAGGACTTTATTTTTATCGGTGAAATACTTTTTTAACAGTGACCTTGTCCAGTGTTGCTGTGTCTATTGTTTACATGTGGAAAATCACGAGTTTTTTAGTGTGTTTTCGAGTGAGATCCTTGAAATTGACTTCTCTTTTTTTGGTGACCAGTTTTCAACACTAATTGCAGGCATAATTAAAACAATAATTCCTGTCAATATGACAAAGACAAGACACAGATCTTTTCAATGCTCCCTAACCTGCCGCTTCTCCGTGGGTCTTTTTCCAAATCCCATTACACATATACGGAGTTTCTTGCACATGCTCTATAAATTACATTTAAACAAAAAAAGTATGAATACAATTCATATAAAAAAGTGAAAGTGACTTTGCCGTACCAATCGCTGTCACTGCATTTACATCTACTGGAGGTCCCAATGCAAACAAAAGCCCGTGAAGGTATTTTGTTTTCGATGGGAGCTCCAAAAATCGGTTTTGACCGAAAATGCCTGGTGTCTGTGTAGGAATGAAACTGTGTTGTGTGATGAGTCTTGAATCGTTGTCCTCCCGCTGTAAAAGCTCCTCCATTATGCAGATCAATACATGAAGCTGTTCCTTCCTTTTCTCTGTACTGTAGCTATAGAAACAGACATTTAGTGCCGTTCACACACACACACACACACACACTGAGCGGGAGAAAGAAACTGAGTCAGCCCAAAGCAGTGTTGTTATGTAATGCCGTCCTCTCTGCTGCCTCTTCCGTGCCATGCTGCTCCGCTTTGTTTTCAAGCATCTTTCTCCCGTTGGGCCGGTGAAGGCTTCGTGCTTATGTAATCTGCTTCATGTTCACTTCTCCAAAACAGCCATGAAACGGTTGTGATGCTGCAGAGGGAGAAACTAATGCTCAGAGCTTTGAGTTTATAACAGAGAGAGAGAGGGAGGGAGGGACTGACAGTACTGATGGCAAAGTAAACAATATAACTGATGCTCTTATCCTGCAATAAAACACACACGGCCGCATTAAATACATTATTTACTGCTGTAACATTTTATTTAAGAAGCATTTCAGAAGATACTACAATTCATGAAAAACGCACCTGTTACATTTTGTAGCTGCAGTAGAGATGAGCATCATATAATCAGTAGGGCTGGGCGGATAATGAAATTATGATATTATCTGAGAATGTTGTAATTTTGGAGGCAGAGGTGCTGGAGGTGTGGCATGGATGACCAGAGGAGAAATATGGAGTGAAACAACAACAAATATTTTCATTGAAATTTCAAGTGTATATCAAAATATTTACATCAGTGTGCAAATATTTATCTCATCATACAGTCACACATTCCCACAGACAAAGAAAATAAAGTGAACAATGACAATAACAATAATAATTATAACAGATTATTAACTGACCAAAATACATAAATAATTAATTAGATTAAAAATAAATAATAATAATAATAATAATAATAATAATAATAATAATAATAATAATAAATAATAATAATAATAATAAAGTAATATATAGATAATTAATTAGATTAAAAAGAAATACATTAATTAATTAATTAAAAATAATAATAAAAATAGATAAATAAAGAATAGTAAAGTAATATACATAAATAATTGATTTGATTAAAATAAATAAATAATAAAAATAAATAAAAAATGATAGTAAAGTAATATAACAAACATCAAAGTAATAACATAAAATGAGATAAAATAAAATAAAACAAGCCTGTTTGGACTTTAAAATGTTTTTGGAAAACTAAATGTATTGTTGAATATTCGTATTGACCATCAAACTCCAAACCACCTTCAAATGTCGTCTTAACACGATTGGATCTCCGCACACGTTGCATTCACACCTTCGCTTTTGATCATATCACTCAAGATGCATGAAAATACCAAATACCTTATATACTCAAATACAGTAACTGTTGTAGTGAAGTGGAAATTGTGAGTGAGTCCAGCTGAAAGAAGTGAAGGAGAAATTTGGCTCAGAGTCATAACATGAACTGTTTGCTCACCAACTCCCCTGCTGGGGTTATGCTCCGCGTTGCCACGGCCGCCCGGGTTCATCCAGCGACAACCTGGTGAATAATAGATGATGCTTTTGGCTCAGCTGACGATGTTGTTGTGGCTCTTTCACACACCGCAGAGAAGTTAGAGCAAAGAGCTCATCATGTGTCACCGAGGCTGAACGATGTGGAGAGAAGGTCCAGATGGTTCCTGACCAGTATGAAACTGTCATTTCAATGATTAAATGCTACTGATACGCTGCTGTTTTCATCTAAAACAGCTGTGCTTGTTGACTCGTGTTTTTCTGTCCATAATGTGTAATTTTATTAGTCTTTTTGACCCTAAATCAACTGTGCAGTTAGGTTTTTACACAGAAATGAAGGAATTATTGAAAAATGGTAACTGTGGGTGCTCGCTTTGCTTATTGCAAAAATCACTAGTTTAAGGCAATAATTCACCCACGTAATGATAATTTGTATATCAGTTACTTACCCTGTGTTATACCCCTTTTCCGCCAAAATTAGCATGTGCATGTGGCTATTTTAAACAGGGGCACACCTGCTGAAAATAGGGTATAGACAGCTTTCCCATTGCCAGTAGAGCAGAGCTGTGTGCACGGCCCTACAGCAGACAAATAAGCCTTTCTGTGTGTGCGTGTCTTATTTATTTTTTTTTGGTATGTCACGTTCAGCGTAACGGACAGGCCGAAGAGCTGGCAAACGGTAGGAAGCAGCACAGACATAGATCCGTGTAAACTTTACGGTGGTTTCTTCTCTTTCTTTTCAAATTCGGTGCAGACCAGTTCGGATCGGTGTGTTAGTGCTGCTTAGGTGTAGACGGATGGTAATTAGTGGTGTCGCGTCATTACATCTCGCACATTTAGAGGCTAAACTCAGCGCTGTCATGGCTGCTATCATTTGACCCGGATGTGAATGCTAATTGTCACCTTTCTAATTACGTTAAAAAGCTAGATGTCAGCAGGTGTTGGTTGTTTTTTGAAGCTTTACACAGAATATATAAAGATAACGTTTTTCTCGCATGTTTCCACAGTGAATAAAGAATCAGAAATCTGCGAAAATCTTTGAACTGGTAAAAAAGTAGACCCTTTTTAACGACGTTGTTTTAAAAAGACCGCACCTGCAGCGTAATCCAGGTCTCATTTATCAAGTCATATGCTCAGTACTTCCCAAACACGAAATTATATCGTATCGAGATATGAGACTAAGAATCGTCTTAGATATTTGATATTGTTATATTGTGATATGGAATAAATTGTGTTTTTTTTCCTGATTTTAAAGAGTGCATTACAGTAAAATGGTGTCGATCAGACAGTTATCCTTGTTTTAATACTCGCTTTTACCCACTTTGTCATTATATCTTAATTTATAATGATTATTGATCTTTTACCAATAGTCATTCCTACAATGATGTAACATCAAAGAGGGAATTTGGTAAAAAAAAAAAAAGTTCTAGCATTAATGAAGTACTTTTGAGGAGATTTAAAAATATAGATATATACTATCATGTATTGAGATATAGCCTAAAAATATTGAAGTATAATTTTTAGCCCATATCGCCTACTTCTGCGTGAACAGTCTCAGGCACACTAACCATCTTGTACATGGATGTGTCTAAAAAAAATGTTTTAATTTTTTAACTCTTTTATTAAACGCAGCCCCTTTTTACTCCAATTCATCATGAGTTTCTCTGTTTTTGGATTTTTTGTTCCCCATACAGGCATTAAACAACCGCACAGGGTTAGTACTTGATCTAAAAATAATCATTTTGTGGGTGACGTATTCCTTTAAACTGAGCTATAATCTTTCTTTAACCCCTTAGATAGCAGCTTTAGATAAATTCCCCTTTCGGTGCATCTTAACGTGGGTGAAGCTCCGAAAATCCTTTGTTGTGCTTGATGTTAGAGGGTGTGTCATGTGTCTGAGTGTGTTTGTGTGCTGTGAATTTGTGGGGACCTTTACCATGTCCAGAGGGGCTCAGTGTGTGTGTGTGTGCGTGTGTGTGTGTGTCTATGGACAGCAGTCGTCCTGCAGGGCTATGGTAACCACCAACCCCGTCTTCTTCTGCCACCCATGCCCTCTTCTCCTCAGCCAATCAGCTCGGAGTAACACCACCGTTCCCGGCCAATGGTGCGGCTGGCGTGTTTACGCGCTCCCGGAAGGCAGGGGCCACGATTAAGCATTCAGGGTAGTCGAGCGGAAGAGAGGGGCGGAGAGGGGGAGACAGGAAAGTGAGACGAGACCATTATGAGTTGAGCGGGCTGATGGATGCGCTCGAGCAGACGGACTCAGGTGTACAAACATATATATCGGCTTTTCTTAAATGTTCTTAAATGTTGGATATAAATCTTTATAACCGTTTGGTCACATGTTCACAGCTTGTCAAACCGAGAATTCATTACCCCGCAGGAAGTCCTGTTTCCTTTCCCGTTTTCTGCGTGTATACGTTGAGCGGCGTGTTGGTGGGGTGTCATTAAAGATTCATGGTCCCAGTAAGAGTTGGCCTTCTGGTCTCAGTAGGTCATCGCTCTGCTGGGATCTAAGTGGATGTTCAGATCCAGCCTGGTCGTCTCTGACGTTATAGAGACCCTCAGTAAGAGAGGGGAGGAAAATAACATCCGGGCAGGTGGAAGGGTTAATAAATGCTTACATAAACATATATGTAGCATGGGAAAAGAGGGCTTATTTTAAGGGATAATTAGCTTGTAACCTTATGTACTGATTTTAATTTGAAATTTGTAAAAAGAAAATAAAGAAAATATTATACAAAAACAGGCAAAAACAAAGTAATACTGACGGATTGAAAACTCAGTGAATACACTGAAAAAAGAGACTTTAAGGAAGGTTTTTTTAGGGTTTTGGGACATTTCTAGGATTTTAGGATTTTTCTCTGATTTTTTTTTAAGAATATTATTTGGGTTTTTGTCTTTATTAGATGGGGCAGGTTAAGCGTGAATGGGGGAGAGAGAGGCAGCAAAAGGCTGAGGTCAGAATCGAACCTGTGGCCACTGTGGCCTCTGTTTCTCCAATTTTATTACATTTTCAGGATTTTGGGACATTAGGAGTTTAGCGAGACCTCTGATGGGGTGCCGGCGTTCCTCCACTGGCACTTTTTTGATAAATAAGCTCTTTTTTGATGCTGTTTTATGCACTCTGGCACCTTATGTATATAAAAAGAACAAAACACTTCCCATCGTGAATCTCTTCGTTTCTATTGTGAATTAAAAACCGTTCGTTGGTCAGAATAATGTTATATTTTTGATAATAGTGGAATACTAGTGTGCATGTAAACGCGTCTCTAGCCGATGCTTTTGTCTGTAAATGTGAGGGATCCTTGATTAACATCTGTACAGTTTATTTGTTCATGTACAGACATCCTCTCTGTCGTTTTCTGTTATTCTCTCTATATGATATAAATAGGATTCTGGCACCATTACAGCCTCTGATCGGCACGGCGAGGCCGCTCTTTTACATTACTGTTCGCTTTTTATTCACCACTTAACTGTGACCTTTAGTAGATGGATTCAACTTAAAATCAATGGAGTGATTTACGCAAGGTCTCTCGCCCGTTTGTGTGTGTGTGTGTGTGTGTGTGTGTGTGTGTGTGTGTGTGTGTGTGTGTGCGCTGACACGCTCATGCAAGATGGTTTTGTGTCTCCAAGTGCTCGCTCAGTTTATCAGGCATCGTGCAGCATCCCTTCTTACTCTCTTATCTCCTCTGTCACTCATTCCAGCGTGTCGCTCAATAAAGAAATCTCTGAAAATAAACTTCCAAGACGGCAGAGGCCAGACTCGTTATCTGTAAGGTCGCTGCATTAGTTTGCATTCTGGGAAAAAAAGGACAGCGCTGTGTATCTGTCGAGCAGTCAAACCTACAAGGTAACAGTTGGTAAATAAATGAGTCTGAGAGCATCAGTGCACGGACCTGTAAGAGTCAGAGGACTCTGCAGATGCATGTTAACCCGTTTAAACCTGAACAAATTGGCTTGATTTCTTTCAAAAACATGTGAAAAAAGGCGGTAAAAACAAAATAAGAAATGACCTAAAAATTAGCAGGAAATTAGTAAAAAAAACAAAAAACGCAACAACAACAAAAAACAACAACCCCCCCAAAACAAAACAAATAAAAACATTAAAAAGACAGTTTAAAAAAAGGCAAACTAAAGGAAAAGGTGCCAAAAAAAAAGAAGGCAATACAGAACTTTAGAAATGAATGAAAATAGTAAGAAGAAAATTAGTAAAAAATTAATTCATTTATTTAATCACATGTTAAAACTGTGTGTCGGCATTACGTGTTTTAAGAAGTCTCTAGTCCGTCTGGTTTCTGGTTTTAGAAGGAGAAATATTTTGGCCCTGGAGATTTTTAAAGCGTGAAAGTAAACAGAAATACGTAAATATCAGACTCTGTATGATGCAATCATGTGCAATAGTCTTCACACTGGTAAAGGTTGGTATCTGTTGTTGCAGATTTCTATTTTAACCCTTTGAAACCTCAAGCAACATCACTTTCCTTGCACTTTCAGATGCCCTCACAAGTATTTCAACTTCTGAACCCGAAGAAAATTAGCATCATGTCTTTCAAAAACATGGCAAAAAGGGCAATATGCAACTCAATAAGCAATATTCCACGAATCGCAAGAAATTAGAGGATTTTGAAAATTATTTTTTAAAAAGATAAGGAAAAATATCTGGGGACAAAACAAACAACAAAAAAACAATTTTTAAAATTATGTTTTTATTATGTTTTTTAATTGCAAAAAAACTAGTTTTCAAAATGTATTTATAAAAAGCTAGGGAAAATGTATAAGAAAAAAGGTAAGGTAAAACCATATTCATTAATAGGATAATTAAATATTTAATATAATATTATATATATAAATTATTATTAATTTTTAAGCTCTGTTTTATTTTAACTTAACTTTTTTTTTTTTTTTTTTTACTGATTTCTTGATAATTTTTAGATCATTTCGTCTTTCGTTGCTCGTCTTCTTTCCAGATTTTTTTTTTAGAGAAATCAAGCCAGTTTGTTCATGTTTGAAGGGGTTAACACTTCTCAGATGTGATGAAATGATAAAATGTAACAGGATGTTGACTCATTTTCAAGATAACGAGCTCCGCAGCTCGTTTCCAAATCAGTTTGTTCTCTATGAGCCAACAAACTGCCTTCAAAATACGGTCTTCAGCTCGTATGAATTATAAAACAGCCTCGTAAAGTAGTTAGATCCAGCAGAAAGTTAGATGTTTCCACCCACACGCCGCCAGTTCCTTTTTTATCTCCGCTTCTCTTTTTGGCCTAATTAGTTTCTAGATGAATTTCGTCTTTGTCACAAACTTTTCCATCGATTTCTGTCCTCGCTTTGACTCCGTTAGGAGAAGCTCTGGTGCTTTAATAACCGCTTTTCATTTCTGATAACTTCAACAATATTATTGAGCTGTGAAACTTGGCTGCTCGCGGCGCTCTCTTCTATCTGACACACCTAGAGTGCATCAGACTCATTGCCTCTAATCTGCATCATATTCTCCTAATTGGGCTGCTGAGTGCAATAAATAGACACTACAGTCAGTGGCGGGGCTGCCCCGAGGGCGATCCACAGCAGCTTGCATTTTAATAGCTTCACTCATTGGAGCTCTTTTGTTTCATTGCACGGTTTGATACACTTTGCATTAGCACATGCCCACGAACTATGCAGAGGGTCGTGCTGCACGCTGAGGTGTAGATGCCCACTCAGTGCAGCTGCTGTGCTGAACGTGGGTGTGTGTTAGCAGTGAGGAGCCCTTTATTGTACGTAGAGGACTGATTTCCTCACACCTGCTGTAAAAACAGGGGAAAGGGTGCAGCAGGATTTAAAATTAGGGTTTGTATGGTCATGAAAAACCCTGGAAAAGTGGAATCTGCAAATAGCCATTTAAGGCTCAGATTTTTTTAAAATGCATGAAAATTTATTTCATAAGCATGTATAATAATGTGTGATATGTCCAATAACCATTGGAACAATAATTTCTGATTTTACAGTTTCTGTCTGTGATAAATGGTGTAATTTTGGTGATTTTTTAAGAAAACATATGTAGGTTTGGAAAGCAGATTTTAATGGAAAGCAAATTATTATTTTTTAAAGTAGTTTGTTTTATTTTTTTTTTTAATAAATTGTTAAAAAAAATTAAAGAAAGAAAGACTTGCTAAAATGTTTTCTCAAAAATCACAAAAAAAAAATTAAAAAAGGGGAAAAAAATAGACCAAATGTTTTCTTCTAAAACTGTCGAAAATTTTAAAAAAGAAAACTTCCCAAAAAGTTTTTTTCAAATTGCCAAAAAGATTTTAACATTTTCTTTTAAAACTTGTCAAAAATTAGTGTTTTCTTCAGAAATTGCCAAAATAAAAAAAGCCAAAACATTTACTGAAAAACACTGAAAATTTTTAAAGAAAAAAGAGAAAGAATAAAGTAAATTAAAAAAAAAAACCAGAGGCCTCCCAAGTCCTTAAAAAATGATTCAACATGCCTGCTCTATTTGCACCATCCCTTCCCTTCTCATAAATAATGAGCCCCTCAGTTATATTTAAATATTCAGTTCTAATCCTGTTCTGATTTCATAATTTTTTAATAATACATATTTAAAAAAGCTATTATATAATAATGAAAAAGAACCAATAAGAAGTATTGGTGGTTGTTTTAGAGAATGTGCGATCCTTAAATTTGCCCCAGAGTCTTGGAAAAGTCATGTAACTTTATTGGTAAAAATGTGTTTACATCCCGTGAAATGTTGTATTAGTGGGAGTGTGTGTCTCTTTGTGTGTGTGCAGAGGTGTGTCTGCACTTGACTGTGACCTCTTGTGTTTGTGTGTGCAGACAGACACGGCTTCGGGCCGACAGCGCTTGTTGTAATCTATGGAGGCAGTGGGTTGTGTCCAACCAGCCCCAGCCTTGGGGATTTAAGCCAGCTAATTACAATGTATAGTGGCTGGCTGCCATGGTAACAGTGGTTGGTTTGGTTTGGGGGGTAACGGCAATTCATGCATGTGGCTCTGCGGTGGAGGGGGCCCTTATCTCTCGATGCCTACAGGCATATGGCACGTGAAGATATGCAGCTGCGGTAGGATTGTCATTCATATGAGGTGTAAAGGGACGATTCTGCCTTTTATCAGACGGCTCTCTGGAAGCAGAGTGCTCTGGATGTGTGTGCTCAGGTTGCAGAGTGGATAAAAGCCGCACATGGTCATCAGCAACATCTCAGCATATTTGTAGAGGGATGCATTAGAGAAGTTTCCAGAAGAAAATGTTGTGCAAACTGCAGATATGAAACACTGGTACCTGTCAGTGTTTGTAAAGTGACGTTACTCTGATTAGATGTGCATGAAGTGGCTGTCATCGGGAGCTGGAGGGGATGATGGATAGTGTGACACCTTCGCCAGGTGGCTGCCAAGCTGCAGACTGCTGGAGGCCAACAGACAACAAAAACGACTGTTTTTTAGCAAGACATCGGCGGCATTTCTAGCCCTGATTTTGCCATTAAAACCTTTTGTGTTTTGCAAGACATCAGCAGCATTTCCAGTAGCGACTGGGCCAAAACCGGTTGTGTTTTAGCGAACAGAAGTAGCACGTCTCCTAAAACCTGGTGGTTTCAGACCTCAACAGCAATTCAAGCAATGATTGTGCCATCAAAAGCAGGTGTTTTTAAGCGAGACATCGGCATTTCTAGCACTATAAGCGGGTTTGTTTTGGCAAGAAATCAGCAGCATTTGGAGTCATAATTGTGCCACCAAAATTGGGTGTTTTTAGCGAGACAACAGGGGCATTTCCAGCAGCTATTTTGACACCAAAGTGTGTATTTTATAGCAAAACATCAGCAGCATTTCCAGCCATGATTGTGTTTCCAAAACAGAGTTTTTAAGGAGACATATGGGACAGCAGGTTTTTCAGTGGCATTTGTGGCACCAACAAGAAATCAGCAGAATTTTGAGTCATGATTTTACCATCAAAATGGGGTGTTTTTAGTGAGACGTTTGGGGCATTTCCAGCAGCAATCTTGACACCAAAGCATGTGTTTTGTAGCAAGACATGATTGTGCCACCAAAACAGTTTTAAGGGAGTTTTTAGGGAAACATTTCTGTAATTTTTGCACCAAAAGCAGGCGTTTTTTAGTGAGATATTGAGTTACTTCCAGCAACAATGGTAGCACCATAAGCAGATGTTTTTTAGGACAATATCTGCGGCTTTTCTGGCTGTGATTGTGGCACCAAAGTGGTAATTTCAAGCCAAAAAAAAAACCTTTTTCTGACCATAACTAAGTGTATTTATGTTCCTTAAAAACATGTTATCCACAGCTTTGTAGAAATATTACGTTTTAAATAAACCAGCTACATCAAAATGTACATATGTATGTAGCGTATCAGTGGTTAATAAATGTTCTGTACCAGCATTTATTTTGTTGATTGGGTTGGATACACCCACAGCGTGAAACAAAAGTCTCATCTGTCTGCCTGTGTTAGACGTTTCATGCTGTTACGGTTTTAATCTCGGATTGGCAACTCTCCCGTCATCTTCCATTAAAGCGCGAGACTTTGGAGCTCTCCCTCTCTCTGTCTGTGCTTCCTCTCGTCTTTTTGTCTCTCCCCAGTAACTAATGCGTGGGAGTCCTGCAGCTTATTGACCTTTAAAGTGAGCTCCGCTTGTTTCCTGCACACAGTGGTTCGCTCTATCTGAGGAGCCTGCCCATTATCATCTTGATCAGGCTGGATGAGGCAAAGCGGGAAACAAAGACCTCGACTTTTCTGGATGACTCACAGCCTCTCAGACCGGAGGTGCTTGTAGCTCTTGACACCGGCGTATTAGCATCATTTAGCCTGACTGTAACATTAGGTCAGTAGAAAGCAGTAAGAGGGATGTCGTATTTGTTGAAATAGAAAGTGCATATACTGAAATTGAACTGTAATTTTGGATCTAAATCGTTAAAACAGTGATACTCAACAGATCCTAGAAATGTCCTAAAATCCCAGAAATGTCTTAAAATTCTAGGAATCTCTTAAAATCCTTAAATTGTGCTAAAATCTTAGAAATGTACTAATGTCCCACAAATGCCCTAAAATCCTAGAAATGACCACAAATTCTAGAAATGTTCTAATATCCTATAATTATCCTAAAATCCTATAAATGTGCGAGAATGCTACAAATGACCCAAAATCTTGGAAATGTCCTTAAATCCTAGATATCTCTCAAAATCCTAAAATTGTGCTAAAATCTTAGAAATGTACTAATGTCCCACAAATGCCCTAAAATCCTAGAAATGACCACAAATCCTATCAATGTCTAATATCCTATAATCATCCTAAAATCTGAGAAAGGTCCTCAAATCATAAAAACGTCCAAGAATCCTTGAAATGTCCTAAAATCCTTAAAATGTCCTAATATCCTATAATCGTCCTAAAATCCTAGAAATGTCCTAAAATCCTAAAAATGTCTTAAAATCTTAGAAATGTCTTAAAATCTTAGAAATGTCCTAAAATTCTTAGAAATGTCTTAAAACCTAGAAACAACCAAAAAGTCTAGAAATGTCCTAAAATACAGAAAGTATCCTTAAATCATTGAAATGTCCTTAAATCATAGAAAAATCCTAAAATCCCAGAAACACCCTCAAATCCTAAAAATGTCTTAAAATCCCATAAATGTCTTAAAATCCTAGAATTGTCCTTTAATCGTAGAAATGTCCTAAAACCTAGAAACAACCTAAAATACGAGAAATGTGCCAAATCCTTAGAATGTTTTAAAATCTTAGTTACCTCCTAAAATCCTAGAAATGTCAGACAATCCTAGAAACGTGCTCAAATCCTAGAAAACATGTATGGGTCTGCTTGGACCGGCCCCTGGCCTCCTGTCATTTTGCAAAAGTGGCCCCAAAGCAGGTTGAGTATCCCTGAAGTAGAAAGTCCGCTGCTCTCTCAGAGAGTATTATAATCTGTGGATTTTATCTGGAGAATGAGATTAAGCTCCATAAAGAGCTTACATTTCATTACTTCAGTGAATGAATTTCTTTGGAAGTAAATTAACATAAGTATGAGTTAAAAATTTTCTATCTCCATGTGAAATTGGATTTTAATTATTCACACAAGTGATTTTTTTTTCCACTCACAGGCCCATCGCCCCGATGGTCTGTCAGTTATCACCGTGTACTGAAGGTGACCGTGACGCATTGACACCTCTCCGTGCTACAGAGTCCACGCCTGTATTTATTGGTGTTGCTACCTGCCACATCCTGCATTCATGTGAAATTCATGAAGTTTGCAGCAGTTATTTTTAGAGTGTTTAGTTTTCAAAGCTTGTGTTCAGCATTAATGATATCATCAGTATATTTTTTTTTTTTGCACAGTATAGATCATCAGGTTGAGACTGTCGTGGATGAACAGGTCGTCTTTAACCAGTTATAAGTTTTTAATGCTTGAACTTCTAGACGTTTATTATAACTACAACAATGAATCCATGGCATTTATTTTGTTGGTTTTATAGGACCATAATGGTTGTTTATTTGGGGATTTTTGTGCTGTTTTGCTCCAAAGTCTGCAGGGGCCCTTTCATCGCTGCTTGCAGCTTTAATTTCATTATGATATTGCATGTCCAACAGCCCGCTCTAGCGCAGAAATGTGCAACAGCCCGCTCCAGCGCGGACATGTCCGACAGCCCGCTCCAGCGCGGACATGTCCGACAGCCCGCTCCAGCGTGGACATGTCCAACAGCCCGCTCCAGCGCGGACATGTCCAACAGCCCGCTCCAGCGCGGACATGTCCAACAGCCCGCTCCAGCGCGGACATGTCTGACAGCCCGGAAGTTGAAGTCAGAGTCCTGCAGTCAGGAGAGGTTGGCCTATTATCAGCACAATGTGCTTAAATTTACCTAAAGTTTGTTTAAGATGCAGCCTTTAATTTTTAAATAATGCTGGAGAGTTTAATAAATAATAATTAAATACCGCTGCTGTAAACCATCTCCAAGGTGATACCATAGTTATCATCATAGATCATCAGACCAATTATTGATGATTCATTAACAGCTCTCACATTTAAACAGACTTTTTAAATTACTGCACAACTCAGGATAAAATAAATGAACAGGAAATAATGGCTTAAATGTAAGCTGAATTAAAAGTAAAATAGTGTAGTGACTTGTTGCCTCGGGAAGTTGCACACATGTCTGGTCTCTGGTGGCCACGTCAGAGCGGCAGATAAGTGGACGCGTTCATCTTGAAACAGTCGCTGGGATGCAGACTGTGCTCGCTGCTGAAGTGCCGCGCTGAGAGTCAATGCGGTGAAATTCACTTGGCTTTCGCTGAGATTTGAGGAATCTAGTTTTGATTAGGATTGATGTTGGTTAAAAAATTAACTCAACCAAAGTATAAAATAATATTAATTTATAATATTTTTTTAAAACATGATTTTGAAAAGCCCAATTTGGGTGCAGAGCGATGCAAGTGTGTGTAATATTATGGGTCCAAAGGGTTAATACAGAGTCTGCTTAGCTAATCGGATGTGTTTCGATTGTACCAGTAAAAAAAGAGAATATCTTGCATGTCTTCTTGACTATTCCTTGAACAGTATGTGACTCTTTTGTTCTTGTCGACTATTGTGCAACAAACGTCCGTTGACAAAGTGCTTCATCAACACCACAAACAGCTTCTTTGTCAAATGAAAATTACAATTTAAGGCTCAGATAGCAGCTGAGACTGGAATCTGTCACTGTGCAGCGAGACTTCTCTCCGAACATCTGCTATCTGTGTGCACATGTGGCTGCATGCTCACTCACGTGTGTCTGGAGTTGTGCGAGGATCTGTGTGTGTGTGTATGTGTGTGTGTGCATGAGGAAGAAGGTGGGTGTGCCTGCATATTGATCGCTACCTAAGCTGGATTGATCACAGTTGCGATGGCTCCTGGGGGAGGCGGCGTGCAGTGAAGAACACAATCTGGCGCTCCACACCTGCCTCTCTGGCTAGCGGCTGTTTGTTGTCAGACGGCAGGTTTGCCGCCAGTTTCTGGACGTTTTTTGAGCAGACTTTGTGTGAAGAAAAAAGACCGGTGGGAACGTGATGATTTCTGGTTCACAGATAAAAAAGAATCCATTAAAAGATAATCAGGCAGCAATTCTGTTGCAATAATTTTATTCAGAGGTTTTGATTAAGTTTGCAGAGCTTAGGGGCATTTTCACACCTGAACCCCGGAGCAGTTACCATCTCGGAGCGGTTCTTTTGGGCAGGAGTGAACACACTTTCTATTACAGATTTGCACAAAACTTAAGCAATATATTTGAAAAGTCGAGTGATTTTCTGGCATTCAAAACATCAGCAGGTTTATTATTATTGCAGCCACCGCACTAGCCGTCATTATTTCCAATCCAAGTCCGGTGATACGATACGATACGATACGATACGATACGATACGATACGATACGATACGATACGATTTATTTTATGCAAGCGATCATGGAAAGGCAAGTCCCTAATACCTGGCTGCATCCATGTATAAGGGATTTCTGGGAGCTGATAGTCCACGATTTCACAGAGGTATTGTTAGTTATGTGATGCAATAACAGCTCTTGTAGTTCCTGCTGCATCATGAAGGAGCCAGTTCCTATAGACAAGCACAGAGCCATAGCATCATGTTACCTATAAGAGCCAAAAAAGTGTTTCCATTGCAGTTTTGCAAAATATGGCTTTTAAGAATCACCTGAAATACCATCCCATGCCAGCGTAAAAACTCGTATTTCATATTTCCAATTTCATTTTGCTCAGTTTGAGGGTTTATGGAAACCCACCTAAAGATTCGACACTATAAATGTGACACACAAGAGCTCCTCTCTTTGTTTTATAGCATCTGTATTATATGTAGAATTAAATTGGTTTACAGTAAGGTTGCGTTGCTGCTGTTTCCGTCCTCAGAGTCTCGTGTCATGTTGAAATACTTTATGTTGATGAGCGGAGCAACGGCGCTCGCGCTGTAAACATAGACCTTCATAACGGCTTTTAATTTCCCCAGCGTCGCCCCCCTGATTGATGACCGCAGGACGGGGAGGTGTAAAAGCCTACACTCACTCCGTCAACACACACACACAATGACCGCACACCTGTCACGCCGCTCTGTCGTGTTGTCGCGGCTCCAACGGGGCCACGGGACGAGTTTCTGAGCAGGGGACCCGAAGAGGCAGCGCTCTGTCTTTTTGTTTTCAGTTTCCATTTCTCTGGTCTGCAGAGAGTTGGATCTGTTACGGTTGAGCTCACTTACATCTCCTGAAGACACAGAGGAATATCTTTCTCAACACACACACACACACACACACACACACACACACACACAGTAAAGATGGTTGAATAATAAACTTGTACTGACATGTATACTCTCTCACACACACTTTTTCTCTTAATAACCTCCCAAAACAACCTTGAAGGTGCACAGCAGCTCTCTGCTCGTAAACACATATCTCCACTGTAAAATTGTGTGTGTGTGTTTGTGTGTGTTCAGTGGCTGCAGCCAGGCACCCCCCAGTACACAGAGGCAGTTTTCAGGGCTGCTTCTCGGTGCCCACACGGAGCTCGCTGGCTGCAGGGCATGATGTAATCCCTCTCCTTCTGAGAGAAAAACGCTGAGCAAAGCAGCACAACTCCCTGATCGAATTCTCTCACTGCAGCAGCAACTTTTTCTTCCCCTGGCTTTATGAGTTTGCAACTTTGCACAGCCGCTCCAGCCTCCTATAGACGGACAAAAGAGGGAAAGAGAGGATGATGGTTTGCAGGAGGTCCTGTGGAGGCTGCAGTGCATGCACACATTTTATTGTAAGTCCTCTGCAGTAAATAAAGGGTTAAGTGTGGGCAGCATTACAGTAGTAGCCGAGCTAAGAGGAAAACAATTTGCATGTGTTTACTTCTGTTGCTGTTATCAGTTTTAGAAGCAGTGGCGCTGAGCTTGCTGATATTTTTGAAGCCATCTCTGCCTGTGAGAATGATAACTTTGATTGATTATCATTACAAACTGAATATCTCTGGATTTTGCATTGTTAGGCACCAAACAAGACATTTAAAGATGTCATGGAAAAATGTAACAGGCATGTTTTAGCTGTTTTATAGAGCAAGGATTTATTGATAAAATAATTGGCAGATTAATTGATAATAAAAACAGTCATGAGTGCAGGGGTAAGCAACCTTTACACTATCAAAAGAGCCATTTTGCCTATTATCTTTTTTAAAATTATTTTAAAAATGTATTTATGTGAACGTAGGTGACCATGAAGACCTGAAAAAAACATGTAAAAAGGGGAAAAAATAGATAAATATGTAAAGAAATGAAATAAAAACATAAAAAATGAATAAGAAATACAATATATGCTAAAAAATAAATTATTTTTATGCATTATTTGTCAGAGCCACTTGAGAAGAGCTCAAGAGTTTAATGCATAAGTGGAATAAATTTGAAAACAAGTTGCACTGACAGAGGACAGAAATGTTTACGACAGAGCTGACTCACCTGTCATCAGGTCGACACGTCATATTATTGCACCACGCACACACAGAATAATCATATCCTGCTACATGAGATATGTTTGAGCGGCCTCAGAGAGGCAGAGAGTTATCTCAACGTGCAGGAACAGTCGCTGTTTAGACGACGACTTTATTTGCATACCAGCACGTCCTCTGCGTTTTTGATGTTTCCATGCAGCAGAGTCTTTGGCAGCTGATGTAAACTGCTTGATGTTATTTTTCCTCACAGACACGTTTGTGGTCTTTGTGCGCTGCTGCGTGCGTCGGTGTGTGTTTGCGTGATGGATGGCGCTGTCAGTCCCCAGTATGGCCCCAGTGGACATGTTGGCGGTGTGACGCGTGCCTTAGCAGGTTTCTGGGGTCCCACTCAGCCATCACATCGCTGCCTGTAACACGCACGCACAACCTGCTCCTCTTCAAAAAGATGAAAGAGTGTGTTTTGTGTGTGAGCGTAGAGGTGAGGTTACAGAGTGGTTTTGGTCGACTCTGGCTCAGTGTGGTTAAACAGCTGGAGACCGGCCTGTCTGCTCTGAGCAGGGGTCCCTCTGTGTGATGTCCCCCTGCAGCAGAGCCGTCACTCAGCTGCCCAGTGTGAGCGTGAGGCGGCGAAGCAGCACAGCAGAGCTCACTATCGGTTACATCTTCAGTCCCAGCATTTTTTATGCATTTATGAAAATTTTATTGTCTATAAATATGAAAATTTGTCTTCAGTTTCACCATAAGATGCACAAAAGACAGCAATACATTACATGTAAAAAAGTATATAAATAGATCTCAGTGATACACATTCAGGCAGATGTCATTTACAATAAATAAATATTCAAGTAATAAGTTATTATTATTATTATTATTATAAATTTTATTGTGCATATTATTATTATTATAACAACAGCAATAATAATAATAATAATAAAAATAATAATAATAATAATAATACTAATAAAAATAATAATAATTAGTATCATTATTATTATTTTAACAACAAATTTTAGTTATGTGTTAGCTTTCATATAAGAAAATTAAGATAAAAATGCATTAAAATAGACATAAAACAGACCAATAAGGGAATTCAGACATTATTAAGACATTTTATTGTGGAAAAGTTACATATTACATCTTCAATAATAAAAAATCAATCCTAAAACAAACAGGACGCTGGTGTAAATAGGGTTAAAACAGGCTGTGGTCACGTGACAGAAGTTCAACACTAAAATTAAAGCTGAATTGTGAGCCGTAATGTGCGTATAGATGTGTTCACAGCGATGGATTTCTTCTTCTGTGCCAGCGTCGGGGTCAATGTGAGCTCAGCGGGAGGAGCCTGATCCATATTCTCCCTGCAGAGGTTTATTGTTGTTGTTTGGAGCGTTGTGAATGAGGGACAAACACACAACAGGCAGGTTTCTCTCAGCTGGCTTTAAAAGTTTTGTCTTCAGGTATAAATAGTGCACTTCTTCCTCCTGACGTGGACACACAGCTTGTTGGCGAGCAGGAAGCATTTGCATCAAGGTGGCCGGTTGTCATGGCAGCCTTTGTCCTTGCCATGGAAACGAGGGCCGGTTATTGAGAGTGACAGGTGGATTTAGAGCCGTCCGTCAGGAGAGGTTAGCAGTGAGAGTGATGTGAGCTGACGCTGGGCGGAGGTCAGTGGGTGGGTGGCGGGTTAGACGGGACTGCAGATTTCACTGGAGTGGTTATGCAATTTGGTCAGAGCGGACCGACTGCCACACACACACACACACGCACACACACACGCACACACACACGCACAAACACACACGCACACATACCACAGTCCTGATTCTCAGGAGAACCTCTGGATATAGTGATTTTCCAGGCCTGGAAAGTGTTAGAAAACTAAATATACCCTGAAAGCTTCGGAAAAGTTGTGAAATTTTGTCTCAGAAACCTGTTTAATAACACATTATGTGTTTAAGAACCGTCATAAATTAGAAAATCCAACTATTCTTTCAGTTTTTACAGTTTCTGACTGTGACAAATGGTGTATTTTTTAGTGATTTTTGTCCTTCCAAACCCAGGAAGGGTTTCTTTGCTTTCTTTAAGAATTACCAAAATAAATCTTAAAAACAGGAAAAAACGAATTGCCCTTGTTTTCTTAAAAAATGCTAAATATTATGAAAGAAAAAAAAATACCAAAAATTCTCAAAGAAAAAATAGCATATTTTAAAGTTAAAAATTGCCAAAAAAATAAAGAAAAAAAGGCACAAAAAGCCAAAAACTTAAAAGAAAAAAAGCCTGATTTAAAAAAAAGAAAAAATATATTAACATCTGAGCTGGCTGCAGCCCTCTCGTTCAATCCTGGACCAATTTTAAAAATTGTTTCCTTTAGTCAGGTAGACTAAATAATAGGGTTGAAAAATTCGAAAGTTAGCCTTTAAAGGATCACATAGGAGGTTTTGCGCTTCTTTGTTATCATGATAACCACAAATAACTTCAACATATCATCAGTTATTATTTTCTAGGTTTTTAGGAGGGATTCTGACTTTTTATGAAAATCAAATTCCAGCTATTTCCTTAAAACAGTCAATCTAGCTCTCGTTTAGTCTGCTGCTTTATGTTTTGTCATCGTGTCCTCATTTTTGGCAATAAATGCAGCTGCACTCGGGGAAAAGTCGGCTGCTGAAAAGTGCTGCACTCACTCACTCACTTGTTTTAAAATCTAACCTGGAGGACAGACCATAACCAGAGTGTGACGTTATGAAAAGCATCATGGAAATTTATCTTTATTTGCATTTCCCTGAAAAGGCGATTGTTCAGCGGTTCACGCTTAAATGTCACATTTCAGAGTCAGAAATCTCCGAGGAGTCAAATGGATATAATAAATGGCATCATGCACTGACAGCCATTAATCTTCATTTATTTAATGCCCAGACGTTCATATTATAGCTGTGTTATAGTTTCTTGGTTTTAGGATGTTTCTTGGATTTTATGATGTTTCTAGGAATTTAGGATATTTCTAGGATTTTAGGACATTTTAGGAGTTTTGGATATATCAGGGATCGTAGGACATTTCTTGGGTTTTATGACGTTTAAAGAATTTCAGGACATTTCTAGGATTTTTGCACATTTGTAGGATTTTAGGACATTTCTTGGATTTTCTGATTTCAGGACATATCTGGGATTTTAGGAAACTTCTCTTATTTTATGACGTTTCTAGGATTTTAGGACATTAGGGTCTTAGCTAGGACCCCTGTCGGAGAGTGTGGCTGATCTTTCACTGCCACTTTTTTGATAAACAAGCTATTTTGATGCTGTTTTATGCACTCTGGCTCGTTATGTATATTAAAAGTACAAAAACACTTCCCAGTGTGAATGACTTTATTTTCATTTTGAACTGAAAATAGTTGGGAGCCACCCAGCCGTTATCGGGGGCCAAATTTAGCCTGCGGGCAGTAAGTTAAGTATCCCTGCTTTAAGGTGTCAGATGGAAATAATAAATGGCGTCGGATTGACAAGAAGTATTCTACATTTATTTTATACACTGACATTTGTATTATTGCTCCGCACTGTGAGGAAAACA
Source organism: Plectropomus leopardus (assembly GCF_008729295.1). Lineage (NCBI taxonomy): Eukaryota > Metazoa > Chordata > Actinopteri > Perciformes > Serranidae > Plectropomus > Plectropomus leopardus. The sequence goes on along the minus strand of NC_056475.1, from coordinate 2,205,606 downwards.
CTGGCAGCATTTAATTTTTTTTCTGATTTGATTTAGTGAATTCACTCTGATCTTTTCGTAATACATTTTCTTCCACGTGTGAAACTAGTTGCTCTGAAACTGCTGAGGTAGTTTTCTCCCCACGAGGCAAATTTAAACACTGTGGACTCTGTCACAAAGACTTATGCAGACGCTGAAGCAAGCAATTCTGCAATTGCCGATCTATGTGTCTGTGTGTGTGTGTGTGTATGTGTGTGTGTGTGTGTGTGTTTACCCTGTTTTCCGGTGCGAGCCATTCCTCATTAACTGCAGCCTCATTGATCTGAACCCATCCACACACAGCAGAGCCTGTGAGTAATTGTGTAGAGCATGTTTCTGTAATGTGAGTGACACAGTGAGAGCGTCTGTGTTTCCTCATGGGCTGCTCTAATTTCCCAAAGCATCATGTTGAGCACAGAGGAGGTCCAGAGAGAGAGAACAACATCAAATACATCATGTGTGTGTTTGGTATTAAAATATGAGGGAAAAACCCTGAAAGATCTCTAATCTCGGCGATGTGTTTTTAATTTCCTGGTCTGTTTTTGTTGCTTGTTGATGTTTTTTAATCTCATGAGTATTTGGCCCAAATGATGTTGCGTCACAAGTTTCATAATGTGATCTCTCCAGTATTACAGTATTATAAAATGTCAGCTGACATGTCAGGTTTTGGAGTCAGTCCCTCAGTATTAAATAAACAAAACGGCTCTATTTTTTCTTTGCATTTACTTTGAGATTCCCACAGTCTGAATACACCAGAATGAAATGCAATCGAGTGAAAGTCAGACATGTGGACAAGCCACAGATGCTCCTCAACTCTGCAGCGCTACAAAACACCTGTTTGATGCCTGTCAAACACTGGAAAAACAGACTAGTCACTACAAAATACTCATGTTTGGTGTCTGAAAGTTGCTTAAAAAACAAACAAACAAAAAAACAGTGAAGAGGCCCTGTATTTCGCTTCAAAATACCAAGGTTTGATGCCTAAAAAGCCGCCGGAAAAATACAGTAGGGTCACCTAAAAACCACCTACATCTGGTGCCTAAAAACAGGGGGAAAAACAGACAGTTTGCTGCAAAACACCTAAGTTTGATGACTAAAAAACACTGGAAAAACAGACTAGGCGCTACAAAACATAAAAAAAATGAAAATTGCTGCTGGAAAAACAGTGACAGGTTGCCACAAATTACCTACATTTGGTGCTTAAAAGTTGCTAAAAACAAACAAATAAAACAAAACAAACAAAAAAAAAAACATCGCTATAAAACACCAATGTTTGGTGCCTAAAAATCTGCTGGAAAAACACAGGAGGGTTGCCAAAAGCCACCTATGTTTGATGCCTAAAACGGCGTGGGGCAAAAAAAAAAAGGTTGCTTCAAAACCTTTACTTTTGGTGCTTAAATTGTTGCTTGAAACAACGATGTTTCGTTACAAAACGCCCACATTTAAAACCCACTGTGCTTGCTGTTCATTCTTGCAACATTTTTTAAATTTATTTGTGTTCTTAGCCAACTTGTCATTTACATTTTGTAAAATGAAACTAAAAATTTGGTATTTTATCTAACATGCGGACCCCAGCCCGGTGACTGAGGAGAAATCTGGACCCCTTTGGAGTGACCAGTTTGGAACAGCTGTTCCAGTAGCTCTGTGGTCTCCACTGCTGGCATCTCAGCTGAGCTAATGGTACAGTACAGTTATGGCTGTCAGCTCTTGCTCAGCATTTTAGTGGCACTGAAGTTACATCTTCTAATGTGCACTGATGGCTTTTAGCTATCCAGAGACTGTCAGGTCGGCCATTGCACCCATGAAGGTCAACTTTGTGTCCATTTCAGGCCCTGAACCCTCAGTATGACCTTTTCATTTATTTATTTTTTTACAAGGAAAACCTTTGCAATAACATCTCTGTGACTCCGTCTCCAGTGCAGCTCTGTATTACAGCTGACAAATGATTCACTGAGTCACTACATTGTGGAGTTGTTTGGGTGTCTTGTAAAAGCAAGTATGTATTCAAATAGTCCAATAAATAGTTAATCAGTAGGCTTGCTGGATGCTGTGTTAGTTTGCAGCAACATCATTTGAATAATTTCCAAATGAAAAATCCAAAGCACCAATCTGCAGACGGCTCCGCTGCAGCAGTGTTTGGTTTGGGTGGTTGTTAAAATTATATGAACCAGAAAGCCAGTTTTGGTTGGTTCCTCATAGGACAGTACACGGTGTTTACCTAAACATCATGCATGAACACCCACACTGTTGATTTTTTTCCCCATAAACTACAAGAGGACAGTCTTTATTGGCCTGTTTGGAAATAAAGCAACATCATTCAGTCAACAGAGAAACACGCTGATATACTCAGAGCATTTTATGTACAGTAACTGCTGGTTTTATGTGTGCATGGGTTTGGTGCTTCCTCCTCGGCTGCGGGTGTTTGTGAATGCAGCATTGTTGCCTTCATTTGAACGAGTGCTATCTGAGAGGTTTTACATCAGTGGAAGTATTCAGCGGCGAGCAGCTCTCTTTATTTTCACATCACTCCTGTGGCAGTAGAGTTGAGTCAGCTTCTCACTCCGTGTTGTTGAATTTGAGTCAGAAAAATGGGACCAGCGGGACTTAAGTTGTGACATAACGTTTGCCCGACTGCCTTAGTGACATAGACGGCTGCCAGTGAAGGTGTTTAGGTCAAACAACACGTCAGCGCACTCATGGCTTTCTTCTTCGAGGCCGCGTGCGTCATTCGATCTCTCCTTTCCAGCAATGGTGAGTCGGGCCACCCTGTTTTTGTAGTTTCTCTGGACTGTGGATATATATAAATATATGTGTGTGTGTGTGTGTGTGTGTGTGTGTGTGGGCTGATCTTGACAGCCTCTTGTAGGTCCACTTCCAACTCAGTCTGTAGTAAAATTTTGCATAATGTTTCTGCAAACTAAGGATATGTTATATTTGCATGTTGTTATGTAGCAGAAACCTTGAAAACAACGCTGTGGTTAATGTGTGGTTGGGTTACAGGACAAAAAAGACTTGGTTATGGTTTGGAAAAGATCACGTTTTAGCTTCAAATACCTGCTTTTTGCAGTGCTATCCACACTTGAAAAGCGGTAATGTCTCAGTAAAAATAAAAGGTTTTTAACACTATTAGGAGACTAGTAGGTCACAAAAACCCCTATTTTGTGCCTATAAAGCAGCTGGGAAAAGACAGATAGGTTGCCACAAAACACCCATGTATTTTGGTAGTTAAAAGCTGCTGGAAAAAAAAGACATTTTGCTTCAGAACACCCATGTTTGGTGCCTCAATAACCTCTGGAAAAAGACTTATGGGTTACTACGAAACACCCAAGTTTGGTGCTTAAAAAGCTGCTGGAAAAAGAGTGACTGGCCGCTACAATTCAGCTCCTTTTGTGCCTGAAAGCCACTGGAGAAGAGTGACTTGTTGCGACAAAGCAACCACATTTGTTGCCTCAGATCCAGTGGAAATAGTGACAGGTTGCTACAAAACACCATTTGTTGCCTAAGAACCCACTAGAAAAACAGCCGTGTGGCTACAAAACATTCACGTTTAGTGCTTAACGAGCTACTGGATAAAGACTGATTGGTTGCTACAAAAGACCTATGTTTTTTGCTAAATGTGCCATGAGAAAATGATGGGTTGCTACAAAACTATCTATGTTTAGTGCCTAAAATTCCTCTGGAAAAGCACAGTTAGGTAGCTACAAAACACCCACACTTGAAGCCTTGAAAGAGAGTAATAGGTCGTTTCAGAGCACCTGGATTTGGTCCCTTAAACGCAGCTGGAAAAACAGACAAGCTGCTACAAAACTTTAGCTATGTTTTTTGCATTGAAAGCAGCTGGAAAAAGGTTTGACATAATATGTAAGAAACCTGTAACATATTCCTGGCAGAAACATACAATGCCAACATTTTCCTCTGGACACTAAAGTGTCACTTCTCTGCAGTGATGCATCAGAATGAGTCTGTATTGATTTCTCAGTGGGATCCTCCACCTCTGCACGTTAGTCAATCCTTTTACTCAAAGTTATCTCCTGTTTAATCACGTGTCATGTTCAGCTTGTCCCCATTTTAACCCTGTAAATGTGTTTGTTTGAGGACCGCTCTATTGAACAGTAATGACACGTTCGGGCTGATGAATCCCCTCCGTGGACCGACAGCGCAGCATTGATTTCTGTGTTTGTCACACAAGGGGATTGTCAGGGTGCATTAGCTGAGCTGAGGCGGCGGACATTTCAGCCCGTCAGAGCGTGTGCGTATGAACACGTGCATGTATGGGCTCGTGCACATGTGAGCACTGAGACTATTGCACTGTTTTAGCAACGCAGCAAAACAGCAATGCAGCCGAGTGATGTTTGGAAATTATTTTGTGAAATCGGTACTTCTCATTGAACCAAAGACTTCTGAGGCAAAGCGAGGATGAATATATTCATTTACAGTGAGCTTTGTAGCTCATTAACTGTAATATTTAATTTATTTATATATAATTGGGAGGAGTATTTAAAAAAAAAGCATAGAATGACTGATGTAACAGACGTGTGTCGATAAAAAGACTCCCATTCAGACGATACAATAGTCTTTATACCAGCCTCCCCAAGGACTCAAATCTCAAGGGTACTAAAATGATTAACAGGATAGAAAAACACAAAAGAAACACATTTACACAAAAGAAAATTGTTTCTTTTAAGATGCTTTCTTCTCTTTACTTTATCTCTTGTAAATTACTGATTTCACCAACTTAGTCCCCTAAAAACTGGACGTACCTGTAGACATATGCAACATGTGAGGAGGACATAAATCTTCTTTTTCGTGGGACACAAACCCGAATGTAGGTCCACTGAACTTGATTTGCTTAAGGGCCACTTTTGCAAAGTGTTTTGGGACATTTCCAGGATCTTAGGACGTTTCTAGGGTTTCAGGACGATTATGCGTTTTTATGAGACTTTTGGGATTTTAGGATGTTTGCAGGATTGTAGGACATTTCTAGGATTTTAGGATGTTTGCAGGATTGTAGGACATTTCTAGGATTTTAGGATGGTTCTGGAATTTTTTGGAAGATTTCAGGATTTTCGAACATTCCTAGGATTGTAGGACATTTCTAATACTTCAGGATTTACTTTTTCTTAGATTTTTGGATTTTAGGGTCTTTGCTAGGACCTCTGTCGGAGCGTGGAGGGGATCCTCCACTCGCACTTTTATTTAATGATACGAGCTCTATTTTTATGCTGTTTTATGCACTCTGGCACTTTATGTATACTAAAAGTACAAAAACAATTCCCTTCGTGAATCACTTTATTTTATTGTGAGTTAGAAAATGGTTGGGGGGCCCTAAAGGATCAGAACAGCTGCTCTGCTACAACTGAATAAAAACATGCACTGAACCACACTGCTGTCAGCTTCAACACTTGTCAAGACAGACGAAAGAAAATCTATTTAAAATAAATGATGATAAAAGAAAGTAATTCCCAAAGCACCCACAGAAGGTTAAATTCACCAATAACTGCTAAGCAAATAGTGTCTTGGTCCTCCTGTGCTATTGCAAATACTTAAATGAGATAATATTCTTAGATTTGGTGCAAAAGTTGTCCCCTTTCTGTTTAAATGAGCCTCACTGCAAAAACAGTTCACATCACAAAGATCAGTGCAAACAGACACACACTGAAATGATTACAGAACTGGTGGTTGACCAAAGCGCACTGACAGATGGGATATTAAGTCCCAAATACAGCTTCTCTCTTTACATTTAAATTATTTGCCTGTTTTCTTCTGCTCTGTGTCATCGTTCTGCTGTTGTTTTGTCGGTGCAAAGGCGACATTAGACTTTGCAAACTGCACTCAGCTGCAAAACTTTATGGGCACGTTTGCACTGTAATATTATTTGCGCAACTTCTTTTGTGTCATTTATTTTTCACACACTTTTGATAAGATTGTTACATTTTTAAATTCCTGCTTTCTGGCCTTCAAACAATGAACTCTCACCTGCATTAAACCATTTCCTCCTTCGCTGTAAACCTCTCTTCCTCTTTGTTATCTGATGGTTTGGTGTAGTTGTGTAGTGTAGTCCCGTCCAACTGCAGAAGTTTACTGCTGTTCAGGAAGCACATCTGCGACTAGAATTTACCTTTATTATGAGCTCTATTCTTTATAATTTTATCAAACTTGGAGAAGTGACCCGATTATGACAGAAATATGTCAATACAGAAGTGGACTTCAGTGACGTTAATATGTTTCACTGCTAAGAAAGCTTTAACCAAACTCATGACAGTCCTTAAGTGTAAAACTGATCATTTATATGTCTTGTGCATTAAATATTTTTTTAAAAGATATCATTGCTATTATTGGTAAAAAAAGGCTTTATATATCAATATAGCTGACCTGATAAAGCCAATTAAGGATGCAACTAATGATTTTATTAACTGCTGATTAATCTTTAGATTATTTTCATGATTAATTGTTTGTTAAAAAAAAAAGAAAAAGCCTCTTACAAAATTCTAGAGTCAAAGGTGATCAAATGTCTTTCTTTGTTTCCAAATCCCAAAAATATTAAATGTACTCTTTTGTAAAGAAAGACAGAAAGAGAAAGGGAAAAAAAATCTCAAATTTTACAACCATAATATGTCAGATTTTTGCCAATTTTGCTTGAAAAACAACAATCAATTGATTATCAAGATAATTGTTAATTAAATAAAAGATTAAGTGTCAAATCCCAATTACTAAAACGTTACAAAAAAAAAAAAATCTGTTTTCTTTCTGTACAATAATTTTAAACACTTATAAGATATATAAATATAGTTTTCCTTACACCTTTTTCCCTATTTTTCACCCTTGACCTTTTTTTTTCTTCTTTTTTTAAAAAATCAGTTGGTGGGACAGTTGTAGTCAAGTTGCTCATTGCATTTTTTTCATGTATTTAAAATAAATAAAGCTAATTTTCTCAAGTTTAACAAATTTAATTGGTTCGAAACGCGTCTGAATGCACCACAAAAAAAGTAAATCCAGGTGTTAAAGGGTTAATATCAGAGTGATTGCAATTATTATATATAAATTGTGCAGCCCTTGTCAGGGAAGTTAACTTTATTTTTATTTACGAAAATATCTAACTTTTAATTCACTGTAATTGCAGAAATATCCGTGCATGTGTATCATGGGCAGAATAACTGACGCGTCCTGAGGCTGATGTATTGATTATCAGTGAGTCTTTCTGTCTGTCTCCATGTTCTCCGTTGTTTTGACTGACTGTTTTGGGTCTGATCTCCTCCCTGATTGGTCGAGCAGCAGCCACCAGGCGGATAAGACATTTTCACAGTCTCACCCCTCTTTTGTCTCTGGGTCTGTCTCTGTGTCTCACCCCGTCTTGCATTATTATCTGTCTAATCCGACTATGTACTATGTACTATCTACTAATGAGTAGAAATAATGACCACTCGCACACCAAATTGCTCTCAGAGATTCGTTTAAACACACAAAACGATCCACATTAACAGTTTAGCACTCAATGCATACTAAGCTGACATTAAATATCAGAGAGTTCAAGAGACTGTGAGGACGCTAGAAGCATGCAGCTCGTGCACGTGTGTGCACGTTGTTGTCATGGTCCGGAGAGCCGAGTATTTGCTCTGCTTTGTCTGCAATGCTCAGACTGTGTCCTCAGTGATGGACTAACCCCCGCTCAGCACAGCAGGCATGTATTTCTGAATGATTTCTGCAGCCTATTGATGTCTCTGCAAAGGAATCGTGGCCTACATTTTTGTAAAAGATGGAACAGACGCTGGTGCGAGATGTGACTTCTTTGTTGAGTGCACCGTGTAAGGCTTTCTGCGCTGTCCATCCACAGGGTTATCCCGATAATCCCAGGATTTTAAGCTTCCAGTGGCCGTGTCTCGCCCTGTGTTCAATTTTAAGGATGCTTCTCTCTTCATATAAACTAATGTTTGGACGAGAACTGCTAAAAACGAAAAAGTCTTTCCTCGTCATTTAAAAAAAAATCCACGTTCATGTTGTGAAAACATTCCTCGTGTACACAGATCTGCAAAAACAACCAAAAACGCTGAAGTATGCATGCCAGGCCAGTGAGATTATTAGCTATTTTTTTTATGGTTTTCCACATGATTATTTCCAGAATTAAGTACCAGGAGAATTCAGTGTTTGAAATTTAGGACGTACTAAAAAAGGCTGCTTTGCCTGGGGGCCACATTTGCAAAGTGACAGGGAGGCCAAGGGCCACAGCAGCCCCATACATGTTTCTAGGATTTTAGTATTTTTCTAGGGTTTTAACTAGTTTCTCTGAGTTTAGGAAATTTCTAGTCTCTAGGATATTAGGACATTTCTCATATTTTTGGACATTTCTAGGATTTTAGGACACACAGGGCTGTCCCTCAAAATGTTTTGGCGCTTTGAAAACTACTTGAGCGGTAGATTGCAAAGTGTCCAAGGTAATGGTGTGTTTTCTAGCTTTTTGAATATGCAAAACGGTGTCCCACAAGGGTCAATATTGGGTCCTATTTTATTTACGATTATATAAATAATTTGTGCTGCAATGTTGGCAATATAAACTTATATTTTTATGTGGACGACACTCTTTTGTGTAGTTCTGCCTCGTCTTTGCAGGAGGAGAATTTGTGAATTGAGACTCAACCGTGATGAAACTAAAATGATCCGTTTTTTAAGATCGGAGCAGACAGCTGAAATCTGATTGGTAATTTAAGTAATAACGCGACTGATCAAGTCTCAACTTTCAAATATGGACTTCTTCTCAGAAGCCGATCTGTCTTAAACATCACATCAAGCGTCTATCATTAAGTTAATTTCTCAGATAACATGAACAGTTTTCTGTTGTCATCTCGCGCTCACACACACTCACAACTTGAGCAGAGTGGAATAAGCTCGCCTGTCAGGAGGCCAGAAGGTGTGCAGAAGAGCCAGAGAGGGAACAGATGGACGAGAGGGAAAACAAACACGCTCACATATTTGAAGAGCAGATCTTTTTTCTGTCACGATCACAGCACACTTTGAGTCGGACAAATGACCCCACCTCAGTTTTTTAACCCCGTCCTCACAGTTATACGTCTCGTGTCGTGTCATCTTGCAGCTTCTCTGTTTTCTCTGCACGCTTCGGCGAATCAGCTCGAATGCACCGTTCGTCTGCTGTTTGCCCAACAGCTCCAGAAAAACCATATGGTATCTGTGACCACATACATGCAACCAACAGATGGAGGGAGTTATTTGATTGGCAGGTGGGCGGTCCAGCCGGTTTACGGTGCGTGTCAGAAGGTGACAGACAGCGGCGTGTCGGCCACTCTCGGCACCCATCAGCATTAGCTTGATGGTGTGTGTCGTCCCAGTGGGGACTGACCCCTGCTTTTATTTTTCAATTAGTTCGCATTTGTGGCTCGTTAGAGTTGTCTGGTATTCTTACACACACGAACACACACACACGAACACACACACACACACACACACACACACACGCACACACTCTCCTGAGCACACGCATGTCTGCAGGAAGGTGGATTCACACACATTAGTGCTTTGAAGTGGTGGTTGAGCTCGGCGTGGGCTGGATGCAGTCAGATAGGCTCACCTACGCATCTCCCACATAATTTTCAAACATTCTGCTTTTACACCAGCCCACTGATTTTTGGGATAGTTACACAAGCTTCTCCTGTTCCAAAATCATAAAATGAATACTGCACCTTGTAGATAATCGGGTTTTGTACACCATTAAGTAAAAAAAAAAGAAAAAGAAACCCTGAATCAGGGTTCAAACAGTCATGAAAAACCTGGAAAAGGAACAGAATATGCAAGTAGCAATTTCCATACATGGAAAAGTTTTGGAAAACACAATATACCCTGAAAATTTTGGAAAAGTCATAGAAAAAATGTTTTAATTCTTGGTGGTTTTTTAAAGGAAAAAAAGCTGTTTTTTTTTTTTTTTTAATGGAAAGAAATTTTAAAGAAAAAAAAAAACAACGGCAAATGGCCAGGGTGTGATTTCTTTAGAAATTGACAGTAAAATAAATAGAAAGTACAGCTGTTCATAGTTGTATGCCCCCTCCTAAAATCAAAATAAAAAAGATAAATCTGTCCCCAGTACTTAAAAAAAATTGACCTGACTTTTTGCACCAACCCCTGCCTTCTTATACATAACAAATAGACCCTTCGTTATGTTTAAATATTAATTTTTAAATATATGTATTTCAAAAAGCCTGTGTATATACTGATGACAAAGAACAGATAATGACTATAATGAGTATAGAAAAGCTAATGCACCATTTAATGTAAGTGAACAGAGAACGCTGAAAGCGCCATATTGCAGGGGATTTAGTTCAATAAAAACACAGATTTGGGTTTTTAGCTTTCTTACCGAATCGGGTCCATTTGATAGATTTGGAAGTTTATTTTGTGGCTGAAAAATGTTTTAATGCCAATGACTGAAAGGCAAAATGATAACATTACTTAATCATGGTTTGAAAGGCAAAATAAACTGTTTTTAAAGCTGTTTTTTACAGTTATGAAGATTTATTTTTTTGGATGCTAAATGAGACACGAGAAATTTCCATGTTAAATTTTCAGCGACTTTAAAGAAAACTTCCAAAAACGTTTGTGCATGCTGTCAGTTTTAGTTAACTGGTATCTCTACATGCAGTAAACAAAAAAAAAACTTCTTTTTTGTGTTCACCATCGTCTCTAAAAAGACTTCAGATGTAAAAGGTGTCAACCAAACGTTTTTTATGTCTCACACAGGCTTTTTATATCTCTCCCTGCCTTTTTTGATATTGCCTTGTTTTCTTCGGCGTGTTCTTCTGAAGCAGCAGGAGTCTTTTCAGAGTCGGCGTCGTTCCTTTTCACTGGAGCTGTCACTGGTACTCCGGCCTGATGCCGGCGGTGTCACCGGACATGAATATCCACCGCGATACCGACACTGAAAAACCCAGAGATACATGAAAACATTTAACTGAAAGGAAGAAAGGGACGCGTAGAGTCCTCAGCACGGAGGCTGATTAAATTTAGTCTTTACTGATTTTCTGCTCATTTTTGGCCAATTCTTGTTTTTTTTTTTACATTTTTATTCCCAGAATAAATGGAAGATAACAGGAAAATTCAATGTTTGAAACTGAGGGAGTATTACATAAGAGAGACTCAACTTGCTTTGCTTGAGGGCCACTTTTTTGCAAAAAGACAGGAGGCCAGGGGCCAGTCACAGTGGGCCCATACGTGTTTCTAGGATTTTAGGACATTTCTAAGATTTTAGGACATTTCTATAATTTTAGGACATTTCTATAATTTTAGGCTGTTTCTACAAGTTTCTAGGATTTTATATCTCCATGAAGTTTTGGACGTTTCTAGGATTTTAGGACATTTCTAGGAGTTTAGAGACATTTCTCAGGTTTTAGGACATTTCTTGGATTTTAGGACATTCAAGAATTTTTGAGGAATTTCTCAGATTTCAGGACATTTCTACGACTATTGGACATTTAAGGATTTTAGAGACATTTCTAGGATTTTAGGACAATTCCAGGATTTTATGATGTTTCTTGGATTTTAGGACATTTCTAGGATTTTAGGCTGTTTCTAAGACATTAGGGACTCAGCTAGGACCTCTGTCGGGGGGTTTGGGAGATCCTCCACTGACATTTTTTTTTATACTAAAAGTACACAAACAATTCCCAATGTGAATCACTTTATTTTTATTGTAAATTATTAAATGGTTAGGGGCCACCCAGCACCCTATCAGGAGCCAGATTTGGCCCGCGGGCCACATGTTGAGTATCACTGTACTAGTTTATTCTCTCTGAGTCGTGGTTGTGAGTCACCGGATTCAGCGCTGGCCTTGTTCTCTGTGGTGAAATGCTAATCAGCTCTCTTTTTCTCTTCATCTCCTCTCTGTGTCCTCCAGACTTTAACTACAACACAGATGGATACGAGGGGGACGGAGCGGAGGACGGAAAGTCCCAGGATGGCTCCGAGACGCTGCCCTATATAGATGAATCGCCCACCATGTCGCCCCAGCTGTGCGCCCCCCAAGGGCCCGACGGAGAAACAGTCTCCCCCACACCACCAGAGGGCCTGCTGGCAGGGGTTAGCACACACACACACACACACACACACACACACACACACACACACACACACACACACACACACACACACACACACACACACAGGTACAACAGGAGCAATCCTCCATACTTGAACATGTTGTAAGACAACGGGAAAACGTGACAGATGGAGAGCGAGCGAGCTGTAAATCACAGTCTGGATGTTTCGGGTCGTGGTTTCACGCCGGATGACTGATCAGGGGCCGAGTCTCTCAAAGCAGCTTCAAGGAGGTTTTAAGTGGTTAAATACTGAAACCTCTTTATGACCTACATCAGCAAACGAAACCATCAGAGAGAAGGTTGTTTCTATGTAGGACTCCTTTATCCTCGCTTTAAGTACAAAATTCGATATGACCCTTTCAAACGTTGTAAATTACGCCGCCTTCGTGCTTCCATACGTCCTTTTTGATATCATAGATACACGCTGCAGTAGAGTCTGACGTTCACGTCTTTCACCGTGTTATTAGCAGCAGTGGGAGGTTTCTCGTTAGCCTCCGGATCTGGACTCCGTGTAATTGTCAGCGATTAGCCACAATAGCTGGACCGCCTGCAGCACGCTGCAGGTGGCGGCAGCAGGAAGTGACCGCTGACCCACATCCAGTTCGACGCCATCAGCAGCAATCTGCCAGTTTGTGTGTGAACGCAGAACCGAGTTTATCCACAAAGATGTTTTAATCGTTGATGTTTTTTCTCGGTTTAGTCCTAAACACCAGTGAGACTCAACAAACGGCCTGCGGGCCAAATCTGGCCCCCAATAGGGTGCTAGGTGGCCCCCTAACCATTTTCTTATTTACTATAAAAATAAAGAGATACACACTGGGAATTGTTTTTGTACTTTTAATATGAAAGATGCCAGAGTGCATAAAACAGCATCAAAGTGCCAGTGAGGGATCCCCCACATCCTCTGAGGTCCGAGCTAAGACCCTAAAATCTTAAAAAATGTTCTAAAATCCTAGAAATATCTCAAAATCCCTACAAAATCCCACAGTCTCAGAAATGTCAGAAAATCCTATAAATGTCCTAAAATCATAGAAAATATTCCTAAATTCCTAGAGAAGTCTTAAAATCCTATAAACATCCTAAAATCAGTGAAACATCCAAAAATCCAAGAAATGCCTTTAAATCCCATAAACGTCCTAAAATCCTAGAAATTCGTAAAATCCTTGAAATGTGCTAGAATCTGTGTCCTAAATCCTAGAGACATCCAAAAATCAGAGAAACATCCTAAAAAACCAGAACGTCCTAAAATCCTAGAAATGCCTTTTAATCCCATAAATGTCCTAAAATCCTAAAACAACCTAAACGTCCAAAAATCCTTGAAGCATCTTTAATCCCATAAACTTCCTAAAATCCTAGGAAGTCTTAAAATCCTTAAAATGTGCTAGAAACGTACTAAAATCCTAAAAGCATCCACATGAGGCTGTCCCCTCAGCATAGCAGACTGAGTAATCCTGCTGTACACCTACATTTCTAATGTTGGCATTAAATACTGCAGGTGGCACTATTTTCTTGTTTTTTTTCGGTCACAGATGCTGATGTTTGTACAAACACTTTCCTCCTCAGTTTACTGCAAATAATCTGCTGCTGCAGGAAACATGAAACGTACTTTTTTGCAGTTTTTTTTCCAGTTTTGTCCAAACGGACGGCTGGTGTTTGGAGCTGATGCTGAATCTTTCATAAAATGGAAACACGGTCGTCTTTAAATCTCTCGTTAAAACGCCGTTTTCTGAACACTTCTGTCTGCATTTTTTTACTCGCTCCCCGCGCTGTGTCAGTAGGTCAGGGTTAAGCAGCGCTCTCATCGTGCCTCGCAGCTGTCTGTGTGTGACTGTGACTCTGTGTGTGACCACGTGTGTGTGTGTGACTCTGTGTGTGACCACGTGTGTGTGTGTGACTCTGTGTGTGACCACGTGTGTGACTGTGACTCTGTGTGTGACCGTGTGTGTGTGTGTGTGTGAGTGGGGGCTCCAGCACCGGGGCCGGGACACTCAGCAGGAGTCATGTTGACCCTGACCTGAACCGACCCTCCCACACACACACACACACACACACACACACACACACACACACACGTGCAGCGTGACCTCTGCAGAGCTCGTGAGTGTTTTGGCTCAGACTTTTGTTTTGTGATTCACACCTTCGCAGCTTGCTTGTGTGTCATACATTTTAACAGAAGGGGAGAATTTTCGTGTAAAAAAACCCTTCTAACTTTTAACCCTTTGAAATATGAGAAAATCTGCTTTGATTTTCAAAAACATGGGAAATGGGCAATAAGCAACTTAAGAAAAAAAAAGACCAAAAAAAGTATAAAAAATACCCTTAAAATGAGGGACTGTTTAATGTGTTTGTGAAATATTTGGATCCAGCAGATGACGATGACGACGACGAAGAAATGTACTAAGTGATGTAAAACTTGCAACGTGGTTGATGTGTGAGCTCAAATTAGGAGAATGACAAAAGGCCCTTAATTATAATATGCATGTTTGTGCACAAAATGTCAGAGAAGTTGCTGTTTGTGATTTTTTTTCCCCTTTCTTTTGTTGTTTTTGTTTTGTTTAGTACGCTCCAGTGTGTGCTTTGGTTGACAAGACTATATATATAGATCGATAGATAGATAGATAGATAAATATGTGTATATATGTGTATATATATATATATACACATATAATATATATATATATATATAAATGTTATAAATATAAATGTTAATAAATTGTTAAAAAAATAAAAATCAAATGTGCTTTAAAAAAAATAATTATGTAAAAAAAAAAAAAAAATATATATATATATATATATATATATATAAAAACAAAACTATGATAATTTAAATACATTTTTTGGGACATTTTTCCTTATCTTTTTAAAATAATTTTCCAAAGCTACTAATTTCTAACAATTTGCAGAACTGTTCTTAAAAGTTGCTCATTTACTTTTGTTTTCAAAAGAAAAAAACAATTTAAATACTTGTGAATTGTGCCTCAAAACAGTACAAAAACGGTGATGACGACCTCACAGGGTTAATACCTTTTGCAGAAATGCCTTTATCACCTTTTCCGTCCTGGATCTTCCTCTTGATCTGCTTCCTGCTGCTCTCTCTTTGGCGCTTTATTATCTCTTTTCCCAGCAGCTGTATCATCTCCGCAGTGTAAACCCACCGTGGCCTCGATCATTGACCTTCTCGTTATGGTGATGATGTTATGAATTATTAAGTTTATTGTTCTGTTGAATTCACTGTGATTCACTCTGTGCTCGTGTCTCCATCTATAGTGGAAAGTTGTGGTAAAAACAGGGACTTTATAACATTATAAGATTGTGTGCAGTTTTTCCTGATTGCTTTTGTCTTTGAAACAGCCCATTATTGCAAAACTCTACACACTTACCTAAAATCCTCAAACCAAACCAGCAGAACAAGTCATGCAAAACTCCTCAAACTTTTAAAATTGCATTTTTGCATCGATACGCTGCACACAAACCATCAGACTTTTTCTCTTTGAGGGCCAAAACTGATACTGAAGGTGGGCCTCAAACAGACACCTGCTGTTTTGTATTGTTAAGATGCAACATAGTAGTCCGATCCCATTTCTCATAATCTAAATGACTTATTTTATTTGAGCTAATTTAATTTTTAGTACTTTGATATTTGTTATATTACTTTATTAATATTTTTAATAATTATTTTATTTATTTATTTACTTTATACTGTTTATATAGCTACTTTGAAAACAGTTATTTTGACGGACAAAGCAAAGGTGGGAAAAATAACATCCACAAGCAAACAGAAAAATCTATAAAAGTCAAACAAAAAGGCAAAATCCAAACCGCAAACACTAAAGGTCGACAAGAATAAAGCAAATAAAAGGAATAAAAAATATTTTTAAAAAGCAGATCTCAAAGGCAGTTTAAGTACTCAGTGAATAAAATTTATAAAATATGATGAATAAATGAATATGATGTGATGAATATAGATGAGAAAGTAGATCAATTTAAACATGAAAAGATTGTAAGAACAGAAACATAAAAACACAGAAAAATGGCAATGAGAAACTTGGTAAGAAAATGTCCCACAAATTGCAAGAAAAGTCTCCTAAAAAGCCGAGGAGAAAATGTATCGAGAAATGATCATAATTATATTTAAAATTATGGTACAGAATTTTTATAATTTTTTTAAATAATATATTTTATTTTTTTTGTATTATAATTATAATCTTTTTGCCCTGTTTTTTATCTATTTATTTATTTTTTACTTTCTCGCTCTTTGTTATTTTTTGTTTAATTTTTTAAAATTATTTCCAGATAATTTTTCTCGTACATTTCAGAAATTTCTCGCTAATTTTGGGTGGATTGCTCATTGCCTTTTCCCCCATGTTTTGGAAAGAAATCTAGCAAATTTTTCCAGGTTTCACACAGCTAGTGATGTGATGAAATTAATAGGCAAAAAGACATTAATTCACTTTTAGAGAGAACAGAAACTAAATTTGTATCTGGTAACATTTTAACCCTTTGACCTTCAAACAGCTTGTGCACTTTAGATCATCTAAGATTTCGTAGATCTTTGTAGTTTTCTGTCTTTATTCACTCACTCTGTCCATCACGTCTCTGAACCAACACTTTAAACTGAGTCAGAGCAGTCCGTAGTTGCCGGCTGGTTTGATGCTTTCAAAGATGGTTTTCTGGAGGATTCATGTTTTCTGCCTCTGAAGGTCTTTCCACCGAGTTCGTCGCTCTCTCCTCGCGCCTCGTTGAGTCGGCTTTCTTTCCGCTGAGTTTGCTTTTCGTCGGCTGACGTGAGAGTCGGCGCTGACACCTCGGTGCCAACGTGCAGCATGAGGAGCACGTTTGTAAATGTACACAGCGTGAGAGTTTAATGAACTTAGAGATGCTTTAGTTTGTATTTTGGGATGCTTTAAAACCATAGTTTCTGTATGTCTGCGTGTTTTTCTCTAAAGATAGAGAGTGTTGCATGCAGCAAAGCTGTGCTTTTTGTGGATATACTGATGAAATAAAAAAATATTTTGAAATATTTTAAAATTAATTAAAGAGAAATTTAAATTAATATTAAAAAATAATATAAAATACAAGAATTTACTCCTTATGAATTATATGGAATGATGACCGGCCTCCCAAATTATTACATAAATACATTAAAAAAAATTTAATTTCTACAAAAAAAAATTAGGTTTACTAAAGAATTCATATATGTAGGATGGAAGATGGCAGAGTAAAAAATACATTTAGCAATGAATTAATAAATTAAGCTCAATTAAATGTTGTTTTTTTAAAATTATTATTCACATTAAATTAAGAAATAAATGTCTTTATGATTTTTCAAGGATTTGCAGACATTTTTTAGATTATAGGACGTTTTTAAGGATTTGGGACCTTTCTTGGATTTTAGGACTTTTCTCTGATTTGAGGACTATTTTAAGAAGTTTCTTGACTTTTTGGACATTCTCTGACTTCAGGGCATTTTTCAGATTTTAGGCCATTTTTAGTATTTTAGTGGTTTCTTGGATTTTTGAGCATTTCTAGGATGTTAGGGACCTCTGTTGGTGTGTTTTGGGATCCTCCTCTGGCACTTTTTTTGAAAACAAGCTCTATTTTGTCGCTTGTGAATGAATGAATCTGTGCTCTAGAGGAAGACTGACTTCCTGTGAAGTGGCACCTCGGGTCAGCAGCAGGGTGAGAGGTTCGTGGCGAGCGAACTCACAGCTGAATCATCATCGTGGTGGCTTAAGACGACTCATTTTTTCAGTTTCATTTCCCGCCTGGTGTCCAGAGTTATTGATTTTTTTTTGAACAGTTTGTCTTTTTGATATGTTGTCTTTTTTCGCCAGTTTTATGTTTGAGCTCCTCATGTTCAGGCGTGTTCTGAGTGAACTGTGTGACCGGTAATGAGATTCAGCAGCAGCAGCACATTAGCCGCTCAGCTACACATCCAAAGCTCTTCAGCAGCATCGATAAAGACACAATGGCCAGAGAAGACGGGTAACACTCAGTGATGTGAGAAAGACAGAAGCTATGAGTGTGTGTGTGTTTGTGTGTGTGTGTGTGTGTGTGTGTGTGTGATTTCAGGAAGTGGCTTTAGCCTGAAGATACGGAAGAAAGAAAAAACAAAAAAGCAGCAGAACTCCCAGTGAGGCTCAGACAGAAAACAGTCTATGTAGTCATCAAGGAAAGTGGCTGGAGAGCATTTTGTTGTGAGGGGAGGGGCGGGCAGAGAGGGAGGGCAGACCTCATCGACCGAGGTGCACACACACACAACACACACACACACACACACAACACACACACACACACACACAGAGTACACACACTCACACCAGGAAGCCCAGCACAGGGAAGGGGGTGGGGTTGTGTAGGCGGGGTCGTCTCTCTTTTTCTCTCTCGGCGTCCAGACGACTTGCTCTGAAGGGAAAACACTGATGTGTCCAGGCAGGCCTGAAAAAAGAGGAAAAAAAAAACAAAAAAAAAAGAAAAAAAAAAAAAAAAAAAAAAAAAAAAAAAAAAAAAAAAAAAAAAAAAAAAAAAAAAAAAAAACTGAAAAAAAGAGGGAAATCTGAGGCAGCAGGAGAAAGACAGAAAGACAGAAACATGGAGGAGGAAGAGGAGGAGGTGCTGTGCTACATTGGACAGGGTGCTGGAGGAGGAGGAGGAGGAGGTGTTTGAATATGGAGATGGGGAGCTGGAGCCCATCACTCCGGTACATAGACAGTTCAAGGTGAGGACAGCAAGCTGGATGCAGTGGAGGGGAAAACACACACACACAACACACACACACACACACACACACACACACACGACACACTCATGCAATACGCTGAACAGATCTGGAGGGCTTGATTACATACAGCTGAAGTCTTATTGGTGTTTTACGTGATGTGGCGTCACCTTTGTGCTGCTACGTGTGAGCCATTCTGTGTCTGCAAGAGTGTGTGTTGTGTGTGTGTGTGAGAGGCATTGGTGTGTCAGCGACTCTGGAGCACATGTCTCCTCACTCTGCTGCTTTTCAAAGACGGATGGTCTGTTTTTAAATAGTAACTTCAGTCTACTGAGAAGCGTGGTGTGTGTGTGTGTGTGTGTGTGTGTGTGTGTGTGTGTGTTGTGTGTGTGTGTGTGTGTGTGAGTGAGTGAGCGTGTGAGTTAGAGCTCCTCCTCATAGACAAAACAGTAAATGGAGGGTCTCAAAATAAAGAGTGTTGTGTGCTGCAAATTGGTGATTTGGGGTTATATTATAAGTTTTACTTGAGGAGATTTGTATTGGAGGATAAAAGCTGCCAAAATAAAAAATAGACAAATAGCTTAAAAGTGAACAAAAGTAAAAATATTATTTTTTATGAAAATTATATAAATGTTAGAATTGTTAATGGAGGATGAAAGCTACCAAAATCATAACAAAGCAAGTATATCTAAAATTATTTTTTTTTAAATGACTGAAAAGTTAATTGAGTGTGGATGTTGCCAAACTAAATGATAGATTAATGCATTTTAAAATGAATTATAAAATAAAGTGTAATTTAATTTTAAAAGTAGTTAAAATAATGAAATGTAATAAACAGAAGGAAAAATTTAGTAGGATAAAAAAAAAATGGTAAAAAAAGGTAAATAAATAAAGATGTAAAATAAATGTACATATCAACGCATGCCACATTTATATCATCAAACAACAACAAATTAAAAATTTGCAAAATATAATAATATATAAAATTTAACAATATATTTAGGAATTTTTACATTGAGGATACATTAAAATGAATTAATAAAAAATAAATAAAATTAAAATAAAAACAACATTTTAAAAACAAAAATTCAATAAACAAATATGAAGAAAAAAAATAGGAAATTAAATAAATAGGGAAACATTACATGACAATTTTTTTTGGTACATATAATGCCATGTTATTTATTTATCGAGTAATTTTTTATTTATTTTTATTTATTTATCTACACTTCTCCTCACTTTGCTGCTTTTTAAAGAAGGCTTGTCTATATCTAATAGTAACTTCAGTCTGTTGAAAAGCTTCTCTGTGTGTGATAGTGTGTGTGTGTGTTGTGTGTGTTGTACCAGCACATGAAGTGACAAACCTCAGAGCCACCTTGATAATCAGCTCCTTTATCACAACGCAATATGAGAGCAGAGGGCACAATAGTAAAATAAAAACAGAAACACGCAGCTTTTTATTTTCTGTATGAAAGCGTTGCAGAGACACGCAGGAGCAGGTTACCATGGAAAATGGAAAAATCCTTCCACCGCTCATGTATTTCTCCTCTTGCCCTCTCTCGCCAACAGTAGCTCTTTGTACAGCGAGGGAAAATATGTCCACTGTTGGAAAAAATAGTTTTCCTGTTTTTTTTTTCACCTGGTGTGACATGTTTGTCACTGCTGAAACTGAAGCTTTACACGTCACCAACACGAAAAACTCTTACAATAAAATACGTTTGTTTAGCTCACAGATCTGAAAACACGTCTCACGCCGCAAAGAAGCAGAGACGTCGTCGTTGGAAGTCCGCTTGAATTATGAAGTTGTCTGGATATGTGGACATATGGATTTCATGTTGCTTAAAATAAACGGCGAGCTGCAGCACTACTTGCATATCAAAGAGTCTCGAGAGTGTGGACTCATTTCTGGAGCTGCTTTTGTTTCGAGTTTTAGTCAGAAGGAGCATTTTCTTTCAGTTTCTTTCAAGGAATGCCAGCTTTTAAGACGGACTCTGATCTCAGTACATGTGCTGCTCGAAAAAACTCAACACGTGAAAGCAGCTTGACAGATTTAAAGAGATTTCATCCATATAAATCACTCCTGTTCCTCTGATTTGCTTTAGATTTAGTCACATAAAAGGCCGGACTTATATCTAATGACTTTTCAAGCACTAATACTGACAAATACCCCCTTTTGGGCTATACTAATAACATTTACTTGACTAGTAGTGGAGAACAGAGGCTGCCAAAATTTATATAAATATTTTTAAAATGAATTAAAGAAAAAATGTAATTAATAATAAAAATAATAATAGAAAATTTTTGATATGGAGTATAAGGCTCCAAAACTTATTACATAAAATACATTTAAAAATGAATTAAAAAATATTTAAATTTCTACAAAAAAAAAGAATTAATAAAGAATTTTATATGGAGGATATAAGCTGCCAAGTTAAAAAAAATAACAATGAATTAATAAATTAAACTAAATAAAATATATATTTTTTGTGTAGAAATTTTGGGTCCTGCATACACCTGACCCATGCAGGACATTTGTAGGATTTTACGATGTTTCTTGGTTTTTAGGACGTGTCTTGGATTTTATGATTTTTCAAGGATTTGCAGACATAATTTAGATTATAGGGGGTTTTTAAGCATTTAGGATGTTTCTTGGATTTTAGGACTTTTCACTGATTTGAGGACATTTCTAGGATTTTAGGACATCTTTAGGATTTTAGGAAGTTTCTTGGCTTTTAGGACATTTATCTGATTTACCTGACATTTTTTTTTATTTTAGGACATTAATAGGATTTAAGATGTTTCTTTGATTTTTGAACATTTCTTGGATTACATGTAATCGATATTGCACAGTCACATTACAAAAAAATAACTCATCAATCCACATTTGAAAAAAATGCTGTAAGTAGATAATAGTCACATTATCGAAGCAAAAAAAAAAATTTGATTACATCTTCAGATACTGCAATATCTGAAGCTAGTGCTCCTATTGTTTTTTAAAGAGCAAATTAATTGTTAATTTGACCAATAATATTGATTAAAGAAAGTGCTCACAATTTGCAACCCTAATGTATGTTAATGAACACGTGCACACGTCACATTTTTGAGTTATTACAGATTTTTGTGTGACTTAAATAGTCTGATTTATACACTTAAAAAAAAACAAACAAACATGAGTTGATATTTGTTAATTAAAAAACAAATTAAGAAAATTAAGAAACAAATTGTTAAATATTTGTTTCTTTCTGCAAGTTCGATGAATATACCTTATGATGTGTGTTTCACAGGTAAATATCTAAATATCGAACTAAATATTAATTAAATGCAAAGTATACGTAATTGTGCACAAAACTGTACCGGTTACACCTCAGTCTTGAGGGAAAACATCGGTGTCAGCAGGACGCTGTAGTCATGAATGGGTTTTTTTTTTTTAAAACGATGAGGTCACGGCTCCTTCCTCATCTTATATGTGGAGCTGATATCATTATAAGGATCTGCTGGTGTTAATAATTAATCCTCGTCTCTGCTCCCTGGTCGTTCTTTGGCCTCCCTTAAAGTCCACATAACACTTAAACGTCATGTCACTGTGTAGCTTTATGTGTGTGTGTGTGTGTGTGTGT
The DNA here is from genome assembly GCF_008729295.1 of Plectropomus leopardus. NCBI lineage: Eukaryota > Metazoa > Chordata > Actinopteri > Perciformes > Serranidae > Plectropomus > Plectropomus leopardus. Next base: position 2,183,158 of record NC_056475.1, on the reverse strand, counting down.
GTGTGTTGTGTGTGTTGTGTGTGTGTGACCCCCTGTGTGTGTGTGTGTGTTGTGTGTGAGTGAGTGAGTCTGAACAGGTGTTATATTTGTGAACCAGCTGCTGATTTTCTGTTATTCTATATGCAGTTTTTTTATGGAGGAAGCTTTAAATGGAGGTTTGCTTGTGTAGTTTTCACACCTTTTACTCGTTTTGCTCGACACATTTTTTAATACGATTTATAAATAAACGTGACTGACCTGCTTATATTATATTAACACCACTGAGGTTTTTCTGCCATTCACAGTGCCGTGTGAGTTATGTGGCAGCTGTTAATATATCATGGTTGTGAATATATGAAAGCATAAAGCGTCATTGTCTTCACACCATCGTATCCTGTGTAATGTTTTTTATCAGTGATGAGCTGATCAGATGAGGTGTCACAAGTGTTGAAACACAGTTTTTTAAGGGTTGCAACAGTATGAGTTTTCATGGTCGATAACCATCTCAGAAAATAGAACAAGATTTTATTATTATTAATTATTATTATTATTTTAACAGTTGAAACTGCCCTTTAAGAATAAGATTTATTTGTTTTTATTTTTTAAAAATTTTTTCTATTGGAAGAACAATGTTTTTTTTTTACCATGTTTTCTTCTGATGAATAAATATTAAGATGAAAATTACTAAATAAATAAATAAATAAAATAAAAATAAAGCAAACGAAAAAAACAAGTAAGGAGACGTAGTAATCACAAACCAGAAAGGGAGGTCAAAGAATTGATATAAATTTAGGGGAGGTCTCCAAAATTCAAAAGAATGAAGGGAACCTTTCAGGGACAATCGAAGTTTCTCTTGTCTTATAAGTTTTATTACCTGTAAATAATAATAATAATAATAATAATAATCATAAAATCATTATTATTCTGTCTCCTCACAAACATCTGTTTCAATGTGGTACAACCAAACTGAGTTATTATGAATGAAAAATTCATCTGTCATCATCATTAACTGAACTTAACCTTTTAAAACCTGGATCCACATCAGTTTTCTTTGTGTTTACGCTTTTCACAAGCAGTTAAACCTTTGAAACTCGAGCAGATTAGTTTGCTTTATTTTGAAAACAAAACAAACAAAAAAAAAATGCAAAGAGCAACTTGGCAAGAATTTAATGTAAATTACAAGAAAAGAGAGAGAAAATTATTAGAAAAAAAACTAGGAAAATAATCATGAAAGCAGCATTTCTAATTATAAATATGTATTTCAAATTAGACATAAAAATAGCTTTTTTCCTTCACTTTCTTGTAATTTTCACTAATTTCTTGACAACATTAAGGTTTTCTTTTTTTTCTTGTAAATTTTGAAAGGAATTAAAGGTTTTGTAATTTTCTTTTTTTAATAACTTTTTTATAATTCGAATTTGTGTTTTCTCAAGTATTTAAAAAGGAATATTATTAGCTGCGTATGGATTTCTCAGCATATCCACAAAGTTACTAAAAATATGGCAAAATAAGTGCAAGTGTACAAGTACAACCAACATCTGAAGTACTTTGTTTTTGCTGGGATCTGTTAAAACTTTCAGACACATTCACCTTTTTCACAAACCCTGTGAGCTTTATGGTCTGCAGTTACGCCCAAAATAGATGAATAACAGACGTGTAATTCAGGTGGATTGCATGGTGATAAAATGCCCAAAGGTGTGATTTAACCCTTTGAAACCTCAGCAAATTAGTTTTATTTCTTTTACAAATTTGTGAAAAAAGTAATAAGTAATGACAGAAGAAATTGCTTAAAAATGAGCAAAAAAAGTAAAAAAAAAAATCAATTATCAGGTATCCAAAGTTACCTGATAATTAGTACAAAAAAAGAAAAAGTTGAAAAAAAAAAACACTGAAATGACCTCGAAAAAGTGCCTAAAAAGTTTGTAATTTTGTAAAATAAAATGTAATTATGTCAATTACAAATAGTTTATAATAGTTTCTTTTGTAGTATATATAGTTTTTCTATAGCTGTTGCTTTTCTGTTGTGTTTTTGAAAGGAAAATACACCGATTGGCTCAGGTTTCAAAGGTTTAGATACTCAGAATGAGTCTGATTTTTCTATCGTCTCCTGTTATATCGAGTTTTTGTCACTGCTTTTGGATATTGCAGAAAATCCACAGCGAGACCGTCGAATATCTCCCCTCAGTTTAACCTTCCTCGCTCGCAGCTTGCAGCTGCGTTTCTCACCTTTCCTCCTTTGAAGTTACTCAGACTGGAGTTTTTCTTCGGGGATTTCGGGATAAAAGTATTAGCGTGTCTTGTTTGGCTCTCGCTGAGTGTTTCCCAAAAACATGATGAGGGAGGTGACTTCCCCGATACTGAACTCCAAAATCAAACAACAGCCTGGAAGTGCGACGAGTGAGACTTTCCCACAGAGGAAGTAAACAACTTACGTGTTTTTAGTTTAGATTCCCAATAAACAGCTGCTGCTCAGCCCAACACACTCTGGATGTGTGTGTGTGTGTGTGTGTGTGTGTGTGTGTGTGTGTGTGTGTATTAACGCAGTGTTTACCTGATGTGGTAACTGCAGTGGCATCACGCAGGAAACCAGCTTGAGTCATTGAACTATGCGGCGTCTGGCTACAAATAGTTTAGCAAATGACAAAATGCATTTTGGAAGCAGATGGCAGTATCGATATCAGAGAGTAAAATGTCCTGATATTGATGTATTGGCAAATATTCTTTCTGTACACATGCACGGGACGTTTGTTGAATTTTAGGACATTTGCTTTGTCTGGGACTGTGGGTCCAGGAGGAGGATCCTCAGGAAATTTTTGTTTAAAACATGATTTTTTTTTTTTTAAATGCTGGTATCTTATTTAAAATTTGTTTTTTTTTTTCAACTTTTGAGATTTATTGTGAGTTTTTCATTTTTTTTTCTTTTTTAACAATTTATTTTTATTGGTTGGACAAAAGTGTTACAAGAAGAGAAAAAACAAGCAAAGACGAACAAATAAAGAAGGAAGAAACAAAAAGTTCTGGATTGCCATTTCGCACCAAAAAACACGAATTCCTTCATATTCAGCGGTTCGGTCTCTCATCTCGTCGTCGTCATGTAAACATTGTTAATTTCTCCCACTTTTCTCTTCTTGGACACTTACCTTAAAACTTAACAATCCCATATAATATTCAGTCACAATATTCTGTTGTTAAAAATTAAAAGTTAAAAAAATATGTGGTTAATAAAACCGACGAATAGACACAGAGTAGTTTACATTTCATTTCACTTGATTTATTTATGGTGACAGGAACCGTGTGCAATGCCATTAATCATCTATACACAGAAAAATGAGAGACGGTTACACAACAAAACACTGAGACATTAAGGACAACACAAGTGACAATACAAGGCACATAAACTACACTATGAAATACAATAAACACACACAAAACAGTAGATTTATCCAACTGAATGCAAAGTGTAAAAGTCATCTAAAAGGGCATACATTTTTAAATTGATCAGTTATTGGTGCCAAGGAATCAAAAAAATAGGAAAACCATGGTGAACGATACATTAGTTACAATAGAAAATACACAATAGTTATTTCATGAAATTACTTTGATAAAGAAGCATCATTATGAAGCGATAAAAATATGATAGTTTCATAAAAAGGTGAAAGGTGCTTTGTGAAACATCTAAGGAGTGGATGGAACTGCTAATTATTAAAAATGTATTGACTAGAGTTGCACAAATAGTTAAAATTGTGTAGATTTTGATCAACAATATATATTATTTTTGCTCTTTAATACATGAACAGAATAACAGATTATTAGATTAAGGGCTTTTAAAAACATTTGGGGCTGAAGCCTCAATGACACCGCAGTGTATTTATATTTATTTCTCAATGCAGCTATCTCTAAAATCCGTTTATCAAACACTTCAGATAAAGATATGTAATGAAGACAGGATATTTTACAAGTTAACAATCAAAAATAAACATCACTGCACTGAAACGGTAAACTTTATTGGGAAAATAATGATAATAAATGACATTATGCATGTGTTTCTGGGTTATGTTCTGTAAAAATAATACCTTTTCTTATTGGTTCTTATCTCATCGTGTACGCTGTTGTATATCTGTGAGAGGCCACAGTCCTGACCGGTTTATTTTTCGGGCTTCAGATCTTTATGAAATGTCAAACTAAACGTCTGTTTTGTCCCGCAGGGAGACATCGAGAAAGGACTGGAGATGAAGAAACTGGTGCTGTCTGGATTCTTGGCCAGTGAGGAGATCTACATCAACCAGCTGGAGGCCCTGCTACTGGTGAGACACACACACACACACACACACACACACACACACACACCAAAAAAACACAGTGTTTAGTGCTCGATAGTGTGTGTAAAAGTGAAGATAATTTCACTTTCTGTCACTAACTGACATATTCACTTATTTTTTGGGGGAAACCAGCAACCAGTTCACCCCAAAATCAAAAATACTTTGTTTTTCTCTTTCTTGTACTGCTGTATATCAGTCCGATTGTTCTTTTTAATTGAAAAAATAAAGATAAAACAGTAACAGAAAACGGGGGTGGAAACAGACAACAGAAACAGACAAAACAAACAAAGTGAGCAAATGAGACAGTGAGGTTTAGTGGTTACGTGCTGTATCGATTATTTGTTTGATGTGAGCTGCCGAGTGTTGGAGATATCAGCCTTCAGTAAATAAAAAGGAACTAGGACGAATGGTGTCTAATTGAAAAAAAAATTAATAAAATTTAGGGGTTTTTTTTGTGTGTAAAGCGATGAATTGGATATTGCTACGATTTTAGCATCTAATAATTAAAATGCTTCGAGTGTCGATTTCTGCCTTTACGCTTGAATGCAGCATGAAGTCTCTGTTGCTGTGAGTCTCAAACTCGTCTCCGACACAGACAGACAGCAGAGGACAGAAGCAGCGAGACTGTGGTTCAAAGATTCGAGGCGGACCAGTCTGAAATCATCAAATACGTCAGCTCTGTCGGTGCTTTCGGCGTATGAACGTGACGGCAAAGGCCGCCATCCGCGTCCACCTGGCACGCAGCTGGACAGATCCAGTCGTGCGTGCATGAAATACCGAAAGACGGCGTCAGGTCATAATGCTGCCGGTAACCACGCACTCTAAGGAGTGCGAGCGTGCTTATGGAGCTGGCGAGGAGATGCATGGATCCCAAAAAACGACTGACTTTCTTGCAGGAGTTCCACGGTCCGTGTCGGTCGCTGCGTGCTGCGTCATCCCACCGTGTGCATTTGTTGACATGCCGCCGCGCCAACAACTGACGCAGAAGGACGATACCCAAAACGTCATAAGGAGACGCAGAAAGTCACTGACAGAGCGGCAAACTTCTGAAATTTACTCACGAACAGAAATATTTTATTTTTTTAAACGCATTTTTATTGAGCATTAACATTAACGGATGGTATTGACGAGAGAAAAGATGGATGTACAGTGCTCACTTTTTTCCCTTATTTTTGTTGAAAACTCCCCGACCTCCACATCTGCTAACATACAAGACAGATTCAGACTGAAAGCAGGACGTGCATCAGAGCAGAAGACGGAAAAAGAAACCAAAACAAAACAAACAAACAAAGAAAAAAACAAACAGAAAATCTCCTGCATCTGGCGCTTTGCGGGTGTTAAATTCAGACCCTGTATGACCGATACCTGTCCCTTTAAGGCTCCTGTAGCATGTTGCAGTGGTCTGTGTGTGTGTGTGTGTGTGTGTGTGTGTGTGTGTGTGTGTGTGTGTGTGTGTGTGTGTGTGTGTGTGTGTGTGTGTGTGAGAGAGAGAGCTGTCAGATCTCTATTAGTGGTTGATGGTCACACTGAGCACAGCAGTTTCCTGCAACACTTACTGCACACGACATCACTTCCTGCCGCTCTCTGCTGCTCTTTGACTGACATGTTCGACATCAAACCGTAAAACCGTTTTTGGGATATTCACACAACAGTTATAGAACAAAACAAGTGCAACAACACAAACAGCTGCAGCGAGGTAAACGGCAGAAACATCGGCACAAATCTGGCCCGTCTCAGTTCCCTCTCTTTCAGCTCTCAGTGACGACACGAGTCGTTGTACAACTCTTCCAAAAAATGCTTTGTTCCTGTCCTCGTCACTTCCTCTGTAATTGACAGAAAGACTCAAACTCTCTGCGTGTTCACACTTTTGTTTCTGCTTTGCTGCTTTTTTTTAAACAGAGTTCATACAAGGTGCTTGAAATACTTTAATTCGACATTAAGAAATTCAAATTCAGGAATAAATGTGTTCAAAAGTTAAAAAATGTGTGAAAATCACACATTTTTTAAAATTTGGTCTTTGAATATAATTGAAAGAAGAACAAAATGATAAATTATTAATATACTGCATTTTTAGAGACAATGCCAGTGTTAATAATAGGGAGTAAAAATTGTGATTTTTAACAACAATATATATTATATTTGTGCTCTTTAATGCATGAACAGATTAACAGATTATTAGATGTAGGGCTTGTTTTATTATTTGGCCTGTTCATGATTTTAAAATACATATATGTAGCCTACATATATATATATATATATATATATATATATATATATATATATATATATATATATTTAGATTTTGGGTTTTTATAGCCTGCAAAACACAAATGAATAATTACCTAACAGTACGTAATAAATATCTGATTTTAGACCCTGGTAGCATGTTTGCTTCATTTACCAGTTTGCAATAGATGGTTGCAATTTCATCTTTGAAGATGAAATAAGTGCTTGAAAAAAGTACTTGAAAGTCCTTGAATTTGGCTCATCCCTGTCTGTACAAACCCTGTTTTAATCTATGGCGAGTTTGGAAATTCAAGGACTGATAACCAACAGTCACAAGTAACTCATGTGTTTGATTTGGTTTAATTAGTTTATTACCTTGAATTTGTGAAAAAAATCCAAAAAACCGGGGAACATTCTTTGAAATGACCACGTTAACCAAAAACAAAAAATCATTTGTTTACAAGCTGTCACATAAGTCGTGCCGTAAAATCCACGTTTCATTTATCCAGTCGTATGCAATAGGACATGCATTTTCACTAAAACTACAATATAAACTAAAGATATCAAACAAAAAATGTCCATATTGAGCTGAAAAAGAGACATTTATTAAACATGCAGACATACACTTCTCAGCATGACACTCAGACATTTCGCTTATTGTTACTAACTATTAACATTTACTCATCCCATATTAAAAAAATAGCTGTAATTTCTTTATAAATTCATCCAAAAAAAGCATTGTTTTTTTAAACGTATTTGATTCACTTTTTGTATTTTTGGAGCCTCCATAATCACATGATACAATCCTGTAATGTAACATGGAAAATATAAACGATGCCTCGTGCTCTGCCTTCATGCAGCCGCTGTTATCAGCGGCAGACTGAGTCATCATTGGCCTGAGAGGATTTTGGCATCCGTGACGTGAGAGCGTTTTTGTTTTCACTGTAATTCAGGGTCTCCCCCCTGCTGTGTCCTCTGCACACATATCTGTGATTAACTGAGGAGGCGAACAAGCTGACGGGTCAGAAACTGCACCGATGAGAGTCAGCCAATCGCAGAGCGGCGAGGCCAAAATTACACGCTTATCACCGGGTGACGCAGAGCAAGATTGCAAACCGATATATACATATTTATTTATTTTATTTATTTTTAAAATGTCTAATTTTTATTTTTTTGGCACTCATCCAGTCAGTTACTGATTAACTGCCGTTAACTTGCCATCAAAGCTCGCTCTTATCAGAACTTTATGTCATAGTAAAATACTTAAAAACTTATCAAAATCATAGTTCTTCATAAATGTTGGTTTATTCCCACACATTGATTTAACCCTTTAACCCCTGGACATCGTTTTTTAATTATTTTTCTGTATGCTGTTTTCATATGCCTTTTTATAGCATTTAAATCACCTAAACCTGAGAAAAAATGTTAATTAAAAAAAAAAAAAACATAAAAAACATCTTGGCATTAAATGTTCTGCAACTGACAAAAGCCGATATAAGGTGCCAGGGAAAATTAGCTGAGGGGATTATTAAATATTACCAAAAAAAAGGAAATATTTCCAAAAAAACTATATTTTAAATTATCTTAATTATATATTTAAAATTATTTTCCAAAAAAATAGTACTTGGTCATTTTCTTTCTTTTTTAAATTTTTTTTTTGTTTTTGTTTCTGGAGGAGTGGAGATTTTCTATGTTCACTTTAGTTACAACATGCTCAAATGTAGAGCCCGACTAATATATTGATTAGCCAATTTTATCAGCAAGTTTTGGTCCATCACAGATATATTGGTATCGACTTATATGTTGTCCAATATGCACAACATGAAAAAGTTATTTTTAAGAAAACATAAGACAGAAAAAGGCACTTAAAGTAATTTAGAATCAGTAAATTCCCAATTAAGTTCACTGTTTCAGTGCACTGATGTCATTTTTGACAGTAAAATACAATGCAGCTAGGGATGTTTGTGTGTACACTTTTTCTAAATATTTGGGTTTTTTTTTACATATAGGTGTGTGTATCTACTCCTTTTCAGACATTATATATATGTTTTTTTGGTTATAAATAAAGTCATTCATTCATTTTTTCATTACATATCTTTGTCACAAGCATTTGATGACATGAGCATCAGCTCTACTCGCAGGTTATAATGGGATTTTTGCTCTGTGATTCCAAAACAAACCGCCAACTCCAGCTTTAAATTTTGGGAAATATTTTTAAGATTGGTTGCATTAACTGACTCTGTCCGTTCTCTTGTGTCTCTAAATCTTGCAGCCCATGCGTCCTCTGAAAGCCACGGCCACGACCTCGCAGCCCGTCCTCACCATCCAGCAGGTCGAGACCATCTTCTACAAAATCCAGGACATTTTCGAGATCCACAAGGAGTTCTACGACGCCCTCTTACCCAACATTCAGCAGTGGGACGAGAAGGTCACCGTGGGACATTTGTTCCAGAAGCTGGTGAGTGTGACGCGGGCTCAGAAACTACAGCATGTGGGCTTTTTTTTACTTTTATCCGTCTCCATCATTTGCAGGGTACATGGAAATGAGTGTCAGCGGGAGAATTGTCAGAGGCTATTTGTAGCCAGTGAATCACTCGTCTAAATTACAGTGTGTGTAAGTGTGTGTAAGTGTGTGTGTGTGTGTGTGTGTGTGTGTGTGTGTGTGTGTGTGTGCCCTCGTGTCTGTGGTCTGAGTGCATTAGCAGAGATGTTGCAGACTCCGATCTATAACAAGCGTCATATTTGCACTGGATAATGTTGCTTAAACAGGCGCTCTCAGCACATAATGTAACTGTATCATCATGTTACGTGCGTGCACGTGTCTGCGTGTGGAATTAGCCGGGCTCCAGCCTCAGCTCGTCTCAGACTCCGTCCCTCTGTGTTACATCATTACATTGTCAGATTTGCAGCGGGTAATGTAATTTGAACAGGGCTTCTTGGCACATACTGTAAGAGCGTGTGTCTCTTTTAGATCCTCATTACGTTTGATTGTAGATCGGCTGATGCAACATCCTGAAACAGCGACTTTCAGCTGAGATGTCAGAAACTGGACTTCTATTAGGAAAAATAAATCCACATAGAAATTTAATTTGGTCCATTCAGTGCGTGAAATCCAGAGGCAGTCATCAGGAGAAACTGTCGACTTTAGTGACCATTTTGAACAATTTGGATGTCATTTGAGAGCAGAAGTGTAGCTGGTGTTATTATTGAAGTCAGCAAAGCAGTGATATTCAATTTACAACCCGCGATCCACATCTGGCCCCTGATAGGGTGCTGGGTGGCCCCTCAATCATTTTCTAATTCACGGTAAAAATAAAGTGATTCACACTGTGAATTGTTTTTCTACTTTTAGTATACATAGGGTACTACAAAGATTAAAACAGTGTCAAAATAGAGCTTGTTTATTAAAAAAACTTCCTAATATCTGAAAAATGTCAAAAAATCCTTAAAACATCCTGAAATCCTACAAACTTCCTAAAGTCCTAGAAATGTCCTAAAATCCTAGACACTTTCCAAAATCCATTAAATCCATAAGATGTCCAGAAATCCTAGGCTTGTCCCAAAATCCAAGAATTATCCTAAAATCAGAGAAATGTCCAAAAATCCTAGAATCGTCCTCAAATCCTAGCAAATCTTAAAATCCGACAAATGTCCTAAAATCCTAGCAACATCCTAAGAACCTAAAAATGTTTTAAAATCCTAAAGATGACCTGAAAAACTAGAATAATCATTAAATTCAAGAAATTGAATTGTCCTAAGATCCCAGAAACGTCCTAAATTGAAAGAAATGTCCTTAAATAATAGAAACATCCTAAAATCCTGGAAATGCCTTAAATCATAGAACTTTCCTTAAACCCTAGAAACATCCTAAAATCTGAGAAATGTCCTAAAATCCTGGGAGCATGTATGTGGCTGCTGCAGCTGCAGCTGGTCACAAACTGTAAATTAGGAATAAGATCAGGCCTGCAGTTTAACACCTCCACACAGTAACGTCTCTTTTTTAAAGACTAACTTTAAAGTCCTGGTGTTGAGGATTTTTTTTTTTTTTTTTTTTTTTGGCGCGACACTCACTCTGGCGCTTTAGTCAAAACAACAGTGCGCTCATGTCTTGGCAGAATGTCCCAGAATCCCTCATAACGGGACATCTGATTGACTCTCAGCTCATTAGCGAGAATAAATCACGCCTCTGAAGATCCAGAAACACAGGGCGTAATTAATCACTGACGCTGCGTCAGTTAATCACATTTATCTGGCAGTTTTCAGACAGTTTAAAGGGAGATTTGTAAATCTGCTGGGGCACCCAATAATGTAATAATTGAAAATGTAATGAAACCCACCAGTTTAACAGCTTTATCAGTGATTAAATGAAATATCCTGACTGATACTTTAAGAAGAAATGTTACTGATGTTGATACCTTTCAGGTGGATCATTTTTTAAACTAATGGTGAAATATTTTAACTGATAATGTCATAATATAAATAATATAACCCTATCAAATGATGAATTTGTTGTGTATTTAAGTTTGTGATGTATTCTGAGGCTCCCGGCTGTTGTTATTGTCAGTCTTGCTGCGGTTCACTGACGCTTTTCTAAAAAAGAGGTCATGAGTCTGTCAAGTTTCCAGTCGAGGAAATTATAAACCACCATATTCCTGTTGACGCCCGCCCGTGAACTAAGAGGACACAGTGTGCTAAGATTTACTGCAGGGACACTCTGCTTGATTTGTAAAAGGACAGGAGACCTGGGGACAGTCGCAGCAGCCCCATACATGTCCCGCAGGCCTTAAGTTGACTATCAGGGACTCAGATAAGCAACTGTTTGATTTCAGAGTTTCAGAGATCATTGGACCTTTATCATGTCTGTCTATTGTCTGTGTTGTATGTAAAACATGCGTTAAGGCAGCTGCTTTATCTGCTGCAAACCAAATCTACCAACGGCTAAATGTGCAGTAACCAAAACCTGAGGGATTACCAAAATTATTACAGTTCATCCTAAAGAGAACATAAACATGTGTATCAAATATCATGGTGATTTATATAATATTTCTTGAGATATTTCACTAAAAGCCAAACATGTTGACCTCATGTTATTTTTTCATTTTATCATTTTTAATAACAATAAACTTTATTTTTGAGGCACCTTTCATTCCAGAAATACAGCCCAACGTGTTTTACGAGAAGAAAAAAAATTAATGCAACAAGTGCTTCACATAAAAAGACACAGAAGACATTAAGACATAATAAAACCTACAAGTAAAAATAAAATAATATCAGAATATAAAGCACAAAATGCATTTTCTCATGGATAAAACTCACTTTAAAATACTGCTAAAAGTAAGATTAAATAAAAATCGAATGCACAGAATGCATTAGATGAAAATAAAATGAATAAATGAAACCCACTGACATTATTAATAAAAAAATAAGGCCAAAAACAGAGTGTATAAAATGCATAAAAACTAAGGAAAATAAGTTTTAAAGAGGTGCAGCAGTGCGTAAGTGCGAAGCAAAATGCAAAGCAGTTCAAGGTTTAAGCGAAGAGATAAGTTTTTAGTTTTCTTTTTAAAATATTTAGTGAGGTGGCTTCTCTGATATCTGTAGGCAGTGTGTTCCCCGTCATTTTTACTGGTTTTACCTCTTATTTATTTAAGTGTTGTATTGTTTTTATTATTCTTTAGGGAATGATATTTTTACTCGTTTTTGTTAAATTTTTTTTGTTTGTTTTGTCTCTCCGTTGTGTCAGTTGGATGTAAATTACTGTCTGGAGTGTGCTGTTTTTGTTTGTTTGTTTGTTTATTAAGATCCACATAAGCTTCTGTTTTTAAGAGTAGCTACTCTTCCTGGGGTCGCCATTATTCTCATTTACAATATTTCATGTTCAAAATTACAAAAATACACATACATTCATTCTCACAGTTTGACAGAAGCACATTACAGCACCAAAATAACACACAATAATCAACACAGACTCAACCAATTCATACAGCAGCTCGAGAAAATAATAAAATACCTGGAAACCATCAACTAAATCACAAGAAAACCAAAAAATTAGATAAATAGCTCAAAGTCAAATTCATATCTTTAAGACCATCAAAAAGTCTATATCACATATAGTGTTCTACACTATTCCTGGTGTGAATAAATACAATCTTAACTTTTTGTGAAAACATTTTGTATTACTGTGACAAATTTCTCTCCGGGGACAATAAAGTTTATCTAATGTGACCCTTTACGATATTCAAAGTATCACTAAAGTCAGTAAGCTTCATCTCTTTGGGACCATGAATGTCTGTATAAACTCTCAAAGCGATCCACCCAGTAGTTTTTGAGATATTTCAGTCTGGAGCAAAGTGTTGGCCTTTGAATATAAAGCCAGCGGGTTATCATGTGGAGGCAGTAATCCACTTACCATAGTAACATAACACATGGATTACAGTTAGTGTGTCAAAAAATGGAAGCATGTCTCTATAAATGTGTGTAAAATTTGTTTTTATTAGCCCTAAATCTCTTCAGAGCCATGACCGTAGCAAGATTAAACACTTCCCACTTACCACATTATCAAAGTCCCTGGAGCGCCTCCGGGGATTTTGATAATGTGGTCGGTCAAACCCAGTTCTGGCAGGCTGCAGCTGAGCCCTTTTTCTTGTCTGAAAAAAAAAAAAAGGTGAGAAAAGTTGGAACGGTGGCTGTTTTTTCTCTCGTCTGCCTGTTTTCTGTAACTCTGTCCCTCTGTGTTGCCTCCGTGGCCTCGGTGCTGCTGACGAGGAGCAGTAGGGAGTAGACGGGCTAATTACGCTGCCATCTGTACTCTCACACTGCCACTCTGACTAAATGTTTAGCTGCCACATGACATGTACGCACATATACGCGGCACAGATGGACGCTGATGACTACACTAATAGGTGTCACTTGGTGGTGCGACTCCTGGGGTCCACGGAGAGGACGAGGCGAGAGTTAGTAAAAAGCATTCGATTTCTACATGAGAGATCTGTTCATTTTCTCAGCTACTAAATATAAGATCACGTAGCAGTCAATCTCTGAAGCTGCTGACACACTGAAAAGCTGCACAAAACCTAAGAACTTTATTTGTGAATATTCTCTGGTTCGTTTCCTCCTCCGTCAGAATAAACTAAATATCTTTGCAAAACAAGACAAAACTCTTGGGAAGACGTTCTGGGGTAAGCTGAAATATGCTTATTGGGTTAGTCAATATCTTTTGGTAAAACTGTGTCCATTAGGAGTCAAAGGCTTCGACTGTTGCTCACGTTGGAGATGGAAAAGTTTCTAGAATAAATCAGAATCGTCTTAAAATCCCAGAAATGTTATAAAGTCAAAAATATCCTAAAATCCAAGAAATGTCCTAAAATCCTAGAAGCGTCCTAAAATTCTATAAATGTCCTAATATCCTAGAAGCGTCCTAAAATGCTACAAATGTCCTAAAATCCCAGCAATGTCTTAAAATTCTAGAAACATCCTAAAATCCTACAAATGTCCTAAAAGAAATGTTCTGAAATCTGAAAAATGTTCCAAAAAAACTCCAAAAAAACACCATCTTAAAATCCTGCTGAAAATTTTGCGAAATGTCCTAAAATCCTATCAGAGGAACATCCTAAAATCTGAGAAATATCCTTAAAGAGGCCAAAAAGGTGTAGCACGGGTCTAGGAAAAACCTATAAAACCAATCAAACGGCGAATATACAAGTTCCAAATTATACAAACTCTGCTAGTGCTCCTCTAGTTTCACTTGAATTTAACGTCGAGTTTATTTATGAATCATGCCTATGTGTTAAACCATTGGACAGTGAATATTACAATCAAATATGCCCGGTTTGGTTTGCACCCTGCAGTCTTCAGTCAGATGTGCACAGCCGGCTGAAATGTTAAAGATGCAGGAACAATGCATTTCAGCGACGGGAGGACCTTCAGCTCAGTGCAGACAGCAGCGTGCTGCACGTACAGCATTCGATTGTGCAGTTGATTGTGTTCTGGGATTTCACTCTGCAAGCTGCAGTCAAACGTGCAGAATACAGATATTGCAGCTAAATACTTGAGCAGCTGATTGCATTCATTCTTTCACTATATAGCCGTTATGCTAATATATATTATATTATTGATATTTTTGTCTTTGGTTTCTTATACACATCGTAAATGTATAATCAGTGCATAAACAGAGAGGGTGATCTTTTGGAATAAAGAATCAAAAAATCAAAGCAGAGCTGCAGAGCTGCAGAGCTGCAGAAGATGTTGATAGAAACGTGGTTTGGCCTGCAGCGATCTGCCGTCCAGCGTGTCAGTGAAGTCATCTACGGGAGTTTATATCTGCGCAAGTGTATATTTTTAGTCAGGACTCCTTTCTGTCTCCTGTCCTCCCTCGTTTTTTCTGTCCATTTTCATCTCTTTTTTCCCACCTCCACTTTCAGACACAAGCTGTTGTTTTCCCACCCGTCATTTTGACCTCTGATCTTATTAGAAATCTTGGCGCTATGTTCGGAGCGCCAGAGTCCTGCGTCTCGCTGGAGAGGTTTCGCACCGTTCACATGGTGTGTCCAAGCAACATGATGGACAGATGAAATAACTTGATCACGTCATTGTGCTGGATTTGTACTTTCCAGTCAAGCTGCCAAGTCAGAAATCTCTATCTTTGGAAATGTGATTATACGTGGTGGTTTCTCTCTTCCGTCCAAGGTTTTGGTTTGAAGTCTCCAGTTATGATGAGATGATGTACAGTGACATTTGTTTTTCTTTCAAATTTAATAATATGATAAAAATAAACTTTATTTGTACAGCCACTTTCATACAAGAAATGCAGCCCAACGTTCTTTACAAAAAAGAAATTAAATGCACCAAGTGCTTCACATCAAACACAGACACAGTGGATTATTGTAAATGTCATTAGAGGCACCATAGACATAAAAAGATGGACGACATGACAGCTTCCCCAAAATGAGCTTATTTAATCTGGATCGCCCCCTGGTGTCTGAATGCAGTACAGGTCATAAGGCCCGCCCCTCCATGTTCGTGAATGGGCCACACTAAAAACTCAAAGTACACGCCAAACACATTTTTCCCAAAAATGGTTTCTGTCACTGAAGGTAATTCTCATCACCCTGATGTTTATTTTTTGTTTTTCAAGTTTGCTTTTAATTCGTTATTAAATTGTAGAAAAAGGAGCTTTTCCGCCATGATTGACAGGCGTGACAGCCAATCTGTGAGCTGGCATTCAGTTTAGCTGCTCACGATTGGTCAGATGGATGTTTAGGCGGGAACTCCCCTACCGGATATCTACTGCGCAGATACGGGCTCTCAATGACATCACCCTCGCAATATGGCAACGCTGGTATCCGGATATTTTAACCTCACTTTAGCATAGCGGGGGTAAGTGGCGGCGTGTCGTCCATCTTTATTTACAGTCTATGAGAAACACTAAATGGAGGCAGAGAAAATGAGTGTTTTCTCAGATTATCTGTCTTCACTTCTGTGTGGACATAGTTTCATTAAATATGAAAAAATGTTTTTTAAAGTTACCACTGTAGCTTTAAGGTAGCGACCATTTATCTATTAATTTCAGCTCGGCTAACTATCAACCAGTCATCCATTAATTTCTGCCATTATGTATCACTTTTAGTTAACTATCAGCTATTTATTTTTTACTTTGTGCTAACAACCTCTTATGTGTCACTTTTAGCTAAGCTAACTATTAGGCAATTATAAATTTCTTTACGCTAACAACCATTTATGTATCACTATAAGCTAGGCTAACTATTAGGCAATTAAATTAAATTAAAGATAAATTTAGCTAGCCTAACTGTCAACTGTTATCCATTAGTTTACGTTAACAGCCATATATGTATTACTTTCAACTATCAGACAGTTATTCATAACTTTTAGCCAACAACCAGGTTAGGCTAGGCTACTGTATATGACTTAATGCTAGCAACCATTTGTATATTACTTTTAGCTATTCTAACTAGTAATCAGTTATCTTTTACTTTATGCTAATATCACATTTAGCCAACAGTTATTTATAACTTTTAGCTAACACTCATTTATGCATCACTTTTAGCTAACAATTAACCAGTTATCCATTGCTTTATGGTAACAGTTATATAGCCTTTCACTTTAAGCTAAGCTATTAACCACTTATCCTTTACTTTACGCTAGCAACCATTTATATAGGCTATCACTTTTAGCTAACAGTCATTTACATGTCACCTTTCATGATGCTAACTATTTACAAGTTATCCATTACTTTTGGCTAACAACCATTTATATATGACTTTTAGCTAGGCTAACTATTAATTAGATTTTCATTTCCTTTAGCTAACCCTATTTATGTATTGTTTTTAGCTAACAGCTAGTCATACATTACTTTTAGCCAACAACCAATTTGTCTCAATTTAAGCTACGCTGATAATGAACCAGTTATCCATTACTTTACACTAATAATCATTTATGTATCACTTTAAACTAAAAAGCCATAAGCTTTTACTTTTAGTTAACTATCAGCTATTTATTCACTAATTTTAGCTAAATTATTTCAATAACTATTTGAACAGTATATGAATTTCTTATCCGTCTGTTTGAACCATTTATACTTTCATATAATGTTTCCACTTAAACTTGCAAACTTATTTTCACTTCATTTTTGGATGTATTTTCCTAATCAAATAGTATTTCTTATATAAATACACCTGATTGGGAATCATTGATTAAGACAGATAACCCACAATTTTAACTTTTTTTTATACCCCCCTTCCTAAATGTGTGTAAGGATTGTGCTAAGATGCCTTTTTAACAAAACTATCACGTGTTTGTTTTATTTTCTATCACGTGTTCCTATGACGAATTTATTGATCCTCAGCATGATGCCGGATGCTTCCCCCACGTCTCCCCTCTTGTGCCGACTTTTCTAACTCGGAGGGGAAGTGGAAAGAGAGGAAATGAAAATAGGAGAAAGAGAGAGGGGGGAGGGTTTAAGGACAAAAGTAACAAGTCTTACTCATTCACTCTATTCAGCTGAATCCAATCTCATTGCTTTAATAGGGTGCAGTCAGCTCTTCAGCCCGGCCATTCAAGCAGAGCTGCGGCAGGATGCATATTCATGCACTGCTGGGCTGCAGCTTGTGTTACAATGCACATACAGTGCAGCAGAGAGCGGCTGTTAATGAAAGAAAGTGAATCTGCACGAGAGACGGCGGAGTGGCATGACGGGAACGTGATTAGTGTGTGTGCATCGGCTACAGTGTGTGTGTGCGGTACATGGTGGCGTAATTTCATGTGTGCCGATAAAGCAGAAGAGGGACTGCAGCGCTTTTCAACCCTCCACTTCAGGCTAAATTCTGATGGGAATAAAAAATTAATTCATCCATCAGAGCCGTATATGAATTTTAATATGATTGTGTGAACATATGTAAGTTAGTATGGAAGTGATATTTGAAGGTTAATGCAAGTTTTTACTCTCTTCATTGTGTTTTGGTTTAGTGCCACGACAGACTTGTGTTGTAAGTATAGACTTTAATAATGGAGCTTGCTTTTTTTTTTGGGGGGGGGGGGGTGTAAATAAATAACAGTAGCTATCAGGGCCGGATGTAGACATTTTGGTGCCCTAGAAGAGATTGGAATCACCTGTTGGACAATTAGAGCGGAGCAGACATTCAGAGACACTGGCGGAGACACCAGTGGGGAATGAGAGCGGACATGCGGAGAATGAGAGCAGAGTGGACATTCGGAGACACCGGCTGAGACATCGGCAGAAAATGAGAGTGGAGCGGCCATTTGGAGACACCAGCGAAGAATGAGAGTGGAGTAGACATTTGGAGACACTAGTGGAGAATGAGAGAAGAGCGGACGCTGGCGGGGACACCGACAGAGACACTGGCGAGACACCAGTGGGCAATGAGAGTGGAGCCAATGAGTCAGCATCAGTAACTCATCCCCGACTTTGTCTTTCAGTCCACGGCGCCGTCAGGTCTCACGGTGCAGGCTGGTCAGCAGGTCAATGATGAGAAACAACAGGGGCGCTGAGTTTAGTATTATTTCTGTCTTTATTTGTTCATTTGTTATTTCAAGACAGAACACAAAGAAAGGGCGCTAATGGGCGCAGCAAATTATTATCAAGTTTTTGGGGGTTTTTTGAGTGCGACCAGCGGTGTCCCTCCAGCGTGTGGCGCTCTATGTGACCTCCAAAATCTCCTCTGCCAAGGGTCGCCCTGGACAGTATATTTCCTCCTTGTTCACTGATAATTTGAATAAGTCGCTAAAACAACGCCTCTGAGAGGGTCCGAAAAGCCGCTAATTAGCGATAAAGTCGGCACGTTAGTCCTCTCCTCCCGTCACCCTGGGACCTCAGATCGTCATATTTATATTATCGGAATTATCGGTATGACATCATAACGTCCCGATAATTATTGTGCAAACTTGTACTCCAATTTAACAGAAAAAAGCCTCCATGAAACAGACATTTCAGGCCAAAACAATCACAAAAAAACAGCCTGTGACATTTTAAATGTTAAATATAACAATAACACAGTTTAGCTCGTGTTGCACAGTGTGGTGCTGTAGCAGGGCTGAAGAAACTCTGGAGCAGGTGTAATGTCATATCTTTTGGATTTTCCCTAATAATTCGAGCCCTTTACATCGAAATTAGTTCTCGGGTTTATATAGGCTGCCGAAAAAGTTGGAAAAGGTCATGGAAAAAGTTACAACTCCAATAAAATTCCATCTACGTCTCACATCGGCTGGTTTCTCCTGTACTTTAACATCTCTTTCTCTCTCTTTTCTTCACAGGCCAGCCAGCTGGGAGTGTACAAGGCCTTCGTGGACAACTACAAGGTGGCACTAGAGACGGCAGAGAAATGCAGCCAGGCCAACGGACAGTTCCAGAAGATATCTGAGGTGAGTTCATCCTTCAAAATAGATTATCAGAGACTCGAGGACTGGTTCAAAAGACTTACTTGAATAACATTTTTTTTTTTGTAATATAAGGATTTAGAGTCATTTGGTCACATGATCAGTGCTGCTGCATGTTGCATTTTAGAGTTATTAAATCATAATTATAGAGACTTTAATACTACTTTAATAAGTACAGTACACATTTTTTCCCTTCCTGCACCAATGAAAATAAAATGTAAAATCTGTATATGTAACTTTAGGTCTACTCCTATAACAAATGTTTAATAATAGTAAGTAAATTAAATAATCTGTTATTTTGTCTCAGTTGTCTTTACCCTTAAAAACTTGAGCAAATTGATTTTATTTCTTTCAAAATCACAGGGACAAGGCAAGACAGAAATCAATAAATTAGTAAAAAGATATAAGACACTTACCTGAAAATAAGCAAAAAAAAAAACCAGAAAAATGTTAAAAATTGAAGACTTTAAAATACAATAATAATAATTAGGAATATAATTTTTCTTATTTTTTCCCCTATTGTCATAAAAAATAAAAAACTAGTTTTCAGGTCATTTTTGTCTCATTTCTTCTAATTTCTTGCAATTTATGGGACATTTTTTATGTAGTTTTTTTATGTAGTTGCCTTTTCCCGTTTTTGAAAAAATTCAATTTGCACAGATTTTAAAGGGTGAAACCGTCACGTTAATCCTCTTCAGTAAACTGAAAGAGAAAACAAATGCACATGGGATTACGGCACAGAGGGGAAGCAAGGCGAGTTGCAACATCCTCTTTTCGACAGGAAGCAACAGTGTTTATTGGAAAAGTGGTCGCATTTTGAGGAACACTCGTTTAAAACACAAAATCACAGATATATTTATGTTAAAATATGCTACATTTTCCACATTTAGTCTCTCAACTCAACAGAAGCTTTTGACTACTGTACATGTACAACATGTAGTTGCAGCGTGGTGTGTATATGAAGTACTGAGAGCTGGTGTGGAGGAGGGGTGGTATCTTGGGGTGCTAAAATCTTCCTGCTTGCTTCCAGTGTTACAGATGTTAATTAACAAGACATCTGTGACTGAAGTGATAACCCGCATCATGCCTCTCCCTTGTTTCCGTGCTCGTGCTGTACGTGGCTGCACAGCTTAAGTTTGCATAAGAGATAGTCACATTCGGTCTAATGCTGAATTTACTGGACCATAACGAAAATTCAAAAGGCAGCGTGTTTATTAAAGCCATAGAAATAACACTGAGAGCTCACAATACTACACCTGATCTTTAAAGACTTTTAGGACTTTTTTTTAGGATTTTAGGAGATTTCTAGGATTTAAGGACGTTCATAGGATTTTAGGAAATTTATATGATTTCAGGACATCTTTACGATTTTACAGTGTTTCTTGGATTTTAGGACATTTCTAGGACATTTCTAGGACTTTAAGACATTTCTAGGAGATTTGGACGTTTCTCAGATTTTTGGACATCTCTAGGATTTTGGGACATTTCTTGGATTTTAGCGGTTACAAGTTGAGTTTCACTGTATTAGACTCTCTGTAATTGTGTTTTTCAAAACAGCACCTCATTATAACGCTAATCCAATGTACAGCAAAGTATTTAACCGCACCTTTAGTTTCATGGGGTGTCAGTCAAAACGTTAATTCATGCTATTGCGCGGTCGTGCTGTGGAGACGTCGGCAGCTGTAAAAAAAAATAATTTACGGCGAGGTAAACTTGTAAAAAATGCATCGTCCAGGCTCCCTCAGCTGTCTCAGTCTGCTGCAGTGACCCTATACTTCTTCATTAGTTCTATCAGCCTCAGCCAAGCAAGACGAGAGCTGTGTGTGTGTGTGTGTGTGTGTGTGCGTGTGTGTGTGTGTGTGTGTGTGTGTGTGTGTGTGTGTGTGTGTGAGAGAGAGAGCGTGGATATGTGTGTATAATTAATTAAATTGATTATTCCTCTGCTTTCTTTCAGAACCTCAAAGTAAAAGGTCCTAAAGACTCCAAAGATTGTACCACGACTGTCTCTATGGAGGGTAAGTGAGTGTGTGTGTGTGTGTGTATGTGTGTGTGTGTGTGTGAGTGATTATGCGCGTGTGTGTGTGAATGTATTTTTGTCTGAGTGTGCGTTGTTGTCTTCGTGTGTCTATTGTGAGCGTGCATGTGCGTCTGTCTCGGCTATCTCGCTGCTTTAAGACTCCGGTCCTGCCTCTTCTGCTTGTGTATGCAGTGGCGGGCTTTGGGAGGCAAACCAGCACATGTGTGAGCACTTTCTCTCTCTCTCTCTCTCTCTCTCTCACACACACACACACACACACACACACACACACACTCTCCCTTGCTCGCCCTCTCTCTGTGTCTCTCTCTCTCTCTGTGTCTGTCTCTGCCTGAGAAAGCCGGCAGTGAGCAGGAGAACAGAGTGAGGAGAGGACATGAGGGATATGGAGGTGCTTCTGGTCCTCAGACTGTGTTGTAACTGCACATACGGTAATGACTGCATGATATGAGCCGCCGCTGCTCGCCATAGGCGACTTGACAGTGTTGTTTTTCCTTTTTTCTTTCTTTTTTTTATTTGATAGGATGTCATTGATTCTCCGGTAGATTGGTGGCGTTCTGTGCTTGGTGTGAAGTTGGGACAAGGGGGTCGATTTGGGATACCAGCATATCTAATTTGGAGCTTGATGCTCATTCTAGAAACTGTCTGCTATCGATTTTGCATCTACATTTATGTGCCGTTGCTCCTGCAACAAGGTGATCAAATGAGTTTTCTTTGCGTGCTCGCTGAGTGATGATCCTCTGGAATATGTAGCTCACCGGGACATGCAGACTTCTTTTGTTCTTGTCTTTTAACAGACAGCTTGTGTGTGTGTGTGTGTGTGTGTGTGTGTGTGTGTGTGTGTTTGTTTTAAAAGCAAGGCACGTTTAGTCTCTATAAGGACCGCTGGACTCAGACTGCTCCACGTAGGGAATACTTATCGCCAGAGGATCGGTACAAGTCTGATCTCTGTGTGTGTGTGAGGGAGTTTATGCATTAGAAAGCTGCTGGTGTCTTGCAAACTTAAGGTTTTTTTTTCGGGGGATTTGGCACAACTGAACCAAGGGGTTAGAGCTCTCGATGCCAGAAAGAAACGTTGTGCGCTATCCAAATTATGCAAAGATGATGAGCAAACGGTGTGGCTTTGTCAGGCTGAGAGAGGGTGGCTGAGTGTTCACATGTGTACCTGTTAAGTGTTAATTAATGCACCGTAAATGAGGAACAAACCAAACATGCTGGTGGTTTTAATTAAATTAGTCATTTTAACTGCTGAGACTGCTCTACATCACACTATATGTATGTACAGAGATACTGGTGCTGCAGCAACATACATGTTTCTGGGATTTTAGGACATTTCTAGTAATTGAGGACATTTCTAAGATGAATTAAGGACATTTCTGAGATTTTATTTTCTACTCTAATTCAAAATGTTTCTTGGATTTTGGGAATTTTTTTAGATTTTCTCTAGCATTTTAGGAGTTAAGGATTTTAATCATTTCTAGGATTTTAGGAAGTTTCAATGACTTAAGGACATTTCTAGGATTTTAGGACATATTTTATGATTTTTAGGCATTTCTGAGATTTTACGGCGTGTTGAAGATTTTATGATGGTTTGAGGATTTTAGGACATTTCTCAAATTTTAAGATGTTTCTAGGATTTGAGGATCTCTTTTTTGGATTTTAGCACATTTCTTGGATTTCAGGAAATTTCTTTGATTTCCAGAAATTTCTTTGATTTCCGTAAATTTCTTGGATTTTAGGACATATCTCAGATTTTAGGATATTTCTTGGGTTTTAGGACATTTCTTGGATTTTAGGACTTTTCTCGGATAGTAGGACATTTCTATGATATTAGGACATTTCCAGGATATGATGACATTTCTAGGATTTTAGTATGTTTGTAGGATTTTAGGACAATCGTGGGCTTTGCGAGGATCTCCATCGGGGGGTTTGGGGGATCCTCCACAGGCACCTTTAGATAAAAAGCTCTGTTTTCATGCTGTTTTCTGCACTTTGGCACCTTATGTACACTTAAAGTACAAAAACAATTACCTCTGAGAATCCCTTAATTTTTAATATGAATTAGAGAATGGTTTGGGAGGGGGGACCCGGCGCCCTATCAGGGTCCAGATTTGGCCCGTGGGCTGTAAGTTGAAGTATCATGAAGCTACTTTCATATTCCCTCAACAATCAGTGTTTGTCAGCACCCTGGGCAGCTGCTTTGATTACGGTTTCTATTGCGTTTCCTTAATTACCTGGCGAGGTGATCGAGGGATTTCTGTTACTCAGCTCTGAAACTACCGCTGAATATCATGCTTTTCCCCTGTACTCGTCCATCCATCCCTCTCGCCCTCCTTATGATTAAACTGAACGTCAGCCTAATGAACTGACGTGTGGTTCTGTGTATATTCTTCTGTGAAATAAGTCAATTTGTCAGGCTTGTTTAGATCCGCCTGCCTCCTCTAATGAATGGCTGCAACACAAGTGCTGAATCGAAGATCTGACGTCGTGTTTCACATGCAAATTCAGACTGATGCTCCCCACCGACGCCGTTTTCTCTCTGTTTTCTTAATCCGTGTTTGCCCTCTCCCTACCTGTCATCCTGCCTTCTTTGTTTTTCCGTCACGGTTCATGCACAACATCGGTAGCAGCTGAATGTCTTGCCAAATAAAGTTGGCAGTCCCCGTGTCCTATCTGTAGACCCGTGCAGTGAATCAGAGACGTCGGCCTGCCTCCTCCTTAGCAAAGACAAACTGTCTCTCAGACCGCCAAGTCGTCAAGGCGACCTTGAGAACGGGACCAATCAGAGGCACCTCGCTGTGACAGGTCATCGACTTCCAATAATCCGCTTCTCCGTCTGATTCTCTCTCTCTTCTGACTGGACTTTGAACTTTGCTGTGGGTGTGGGTGTTTTTGAGCTTCTGTAACCACTGATGATTGCGTCCAGACGGAAATATCTGAAAAACTATTTGATGGATTGCCAGGAGATTTCGTGCGAGCCTTTGTGGTTGTCAGGATGAATCATTGGGTGCTTTCACACCTGCTCTGTTTGGTTCGGTCAAAACGCTCTCAGGTGCGCCTGCACCGTTAGTCTGGTTTGTTTGGTCTGGTGTGAAAGCTGTTAATCGAACCCTGGAGCGGACCAAACAAATGGATCAAGAACACCTGAAAAGGTTGGTCTCAGTCCAATTCCAAATAGACTCTGGTGCGGTTTGTTAGTTTATTGATGTTTATTGTTTATTAGCTGTAATTATTAGCCCCATTAGCTGACACCTAGGTGACAAGCTGGGGTCCAAGAAAACATAACATTACATTACAACAGAAACAAACGGTGACAAAAATTAACAGTAATAGTAATCAGTAAAATAAAAAAGTAAATAAATGAATAATAGTAATAATGTTAATGGTACAACAAAATACAACTACATTAACTGAAAAATAATTGGCGAAAAAAACAAATAGATAGTAACAAACCAACACACCACAGCTGCTCAAAGAACACAACACACATCCTCGGTCTAAACTAGACTAAAACGATAATGACCCCCTGCAATTATGATCACAATGATACATACACAATCAAAACCTCAAATTAATTCATTTATGCGTAAATAAGATCTTAATTTCTGTTCGTGGTTTGAAGACAATGAACCATTGACAAGATTTTTTGATACACTGTAAAATCTGAAAAGTTCGTTTTACTTTTAAAAATCTAGGGAACTGAATGCCCTGAAAAATTCAAGTACATGTAACTATTAGTCTAATTGATGTTTACTTTATATCTAATTATTAAGTTTACCTAAAATTTAGTTATATTCACTTGATTTTGTGAAGTTATTGCAACTTAAAATGACAAGGTTAATCAAATCAATCTTTCAAAGTTTTAGCAACTCCAGTAAAGCAAGTTCACTGTGCTATTTGTATTCTGCTGGATGCAAACTAGTTAATCACATTTGTATTTTGTTAAACAAAGCAGACCTCGCAGATTTTCTGACTTTATTGTTGACAAAATCCTCTTTAACATGATCAAGTTGATTTACTGAAGTCGCTAAAACTTAGAAAGAACAAGGAAATTCCACTTGCCACTTGTTGCAAGTTTCAACAACTTCACTAAGTAAGTAAATATAGCTAAATTTGAGTAAACGTGACAATTAGATTAAAAGTCAACGTAAATTAATTGCAACTGCAACAGGGTGTGAACAGTGCTTGTGAACAGTGGTTAACCATTTCAAAACCTGCATCATCTGTTTTCTTCTGCTCTGTTCAGACACCTTTCACAAGCATTTAAACCTTTGAAACAAGAGCAAATATGAGCAAAAAATAGCGCAGAGAGAGGGAAAGTGATAGAAAGAGAGCAACAGGGAATCAGCGGAATAATTTGGAAAAAAAACAAAAATAAAAACTATTTTAATAATTATTAAAATTATATAATTCAATTTGCGTTACACAAAAAATATATCGAGTTTTATTAATATTATTGTATTTTAACACTTTTAAGAGTTTTTAACTGTTTTTTTTAATTAAAAATTTAACTTTTAACTTTTTTAAATTTTCAGGTAATTTTCTTGAAGGCCTAACTTTTTATCTTTTTTTCTCTTATTTTTGGGTGGGTTTTTGGATGGGTTTTTTTGTAAGAAATCAAGCCAGTTTGCTCCAGTTTCAAAGGATTAAACCAGCCAGTGAGTGTTGATTCTCTACTGACCAATCAAGGGACTGCAGCGTTTCTTGCTCCACCTTTCACTACCGGATCTTTGTCTGTGTGGCTTGGACCAAAAATGGGAACCGTTCCAAAGGTACTAAAGGTACTAAAGGTACCATCCACATCTTTTCACAATGGAAACTCAAGTAGAGTTCAGTGGAAACGCCTCATGAGCTCAACAACAGCCTCAAAAACAGCTCACACAGCTGCAGACTTTTTTAAAAAAAGATTTGCAGCAGAATTTCAGACATGCAGCACAAAGCAGGACATAAATAATCAATACAGCTGATGTTCAGACTTGTACAACCAGCTCGCTTAGTGTCCTCAAATGTACTGCACCAACAACCGAATTGTACCCTAAAGTCACCTAAAGCAGCTGCAGCCGAGGCGAGCGCCGACGTGCGCGCACACATAATTAGAGGAGTTCTCGGCTCTGGCAGTCAGAGCAGGTCATGTAGTAAATCCTCCAGGAGGTAGCGGTAGTGGTTCAGTGAACCAGGACTGTGGATGGAGGCCGCATTATTAATGAGCAGAAGGTGGAGAAACTTCAAACAGCATCAGCAAGACCCTCTAGAAGATTCTCTTTGGTCTTTACAGTAGCTGAGTGTGTGTGTGCGTGTGTGTGTGAGCACATGAGGGTGTGTAAAGTTTAATATGACAAGCCCTATCAGTAGATCTGAACACGCTCCCTGTAGGTTTCTGCTCTCGCCCTTTCATTTCTCTCGGTTAAAGGAGGAGGCGAGAAGAAAGGAGGGCGAGCTCTCGCACAGAGGAGGAGAGGGAGAGAGAGCACGTTCGGACGACTGTACAGCTGATAGGAGCGATGTTCGGAGGTTTAAACAGATAAGTGTAGCACTGCTCCTGCCTCTCTGTGGGAGCAGAGCGCCGTCGGTCTGAGACGACCCGCCCTGCATACAGAGAGCACCGAGCTTCTCTCTGATTCGCCTGGCTGGATTTTGGGTTTAAAATCAGTTGCAGAAACCCTTTGAAACCTGGACCAGTTTCGTGCACTGCATGCACACACAAGTATTTAAACCTTTAAAACCTCAGCAAATTGGTTTGCTTTTTTTTAAGACATGGGGGAAAAAGACAATGAGCAACTTGGCAAGAACTGTTCTACAAATTGCAAAAAAATAGTAAATTTGGAAAATTGTTTAATGATTTTTGATTCAGGCCTTTTTTTAAAAAAAATTGTGTGTGTGTTTTGCATAATTTTTGCAAAGATTTTTTCTTGTACTTTTTTACTAAATTCCCGCTATTTTGGTTAGATTACTTTCAAAAACTTGTCAAGAGATGTTCCACAATTTGCCAGAAATTAATAGATTTAGAATAAAAAAAAAAGAGCTTTGGATGAACATTGAATGAAAAAAGAAAAAGACTAGAGAAAAATTATTATATTTATCATAATTACATTTTTAAAATTCTGTAAAAAAAAAAATGTTTTTTTTAAGGACTTTTTCCCAGTTTTTTTTTTTTGGTGTGTTTTTTAAAAATAATAATTGTATTTTGTTTTACTAATTTCTTTCTAAGTTTTGGGTCAGTTTTTCTTTCATTGCTTATTGCCTGTTTTTGAAAGAAATCGAGCGTATTTGCTCAAGTTTCAAAGGGTTAAGTTTTACGCTGTAATAAATGGAGATAATCTTGATCACTGACTGAAACATTGTCGGCTGGATTCCAGATTTTTGTGCTGTCGCATATGTGGTTTGTTTTTATTGCTTTTTTCTTCCTGAGCATCATTATTATACATTTTTTTACAATGCGTCGTGACACCGGTGGCATTATTATTTTGAGACCTTGAGACGTTTTTGGCATTTCATTACATGAATGCTGCATTCGGGGTCTGACAGAGGAGGGAATAAAAGTCATCTCCGCAACCTCCCTCCCTCCTCCTCTCTTACATCTATATGTGTTTTTGCTTCTTATTCGTTTCTCCTCGGGGGATCTCACATCTGCAGCCCTGCCTGCCGCCCACCTCCATTTTTTCCATTTTCTTCCCTTCTGTCCTGTCTGTGGGAGTTTCTCGCCAGGAGCTGTCATGTGTGTCAAACCTGCTGCTGCAAAGCCGGAAACCAGCCAAGTGTGGTGGTGCAGGCTTAAACTTTGATTTAGAGATAGAGGCGGTGGTGTCTGTCTTATTGCACTTTCTATATTTGCATGCTTTTATTTGTGCTGTTGGAGTTTTGCAGATTTGTTTTGCAGATTTGACTCTCTTAAAGTCCAGCGTCCAGGCAGGCTGTAGTTTACCTAGTAGCAGACTAAATATGCAGTGGAGGCAAACTGATTCAGAACCAATAGGAGGCTGCAGCATCGGCTCTGGAGATGGACTGCATGTTAAAGCGGGCCTGCCTTTGGACTTGTGTGTGTGTGTGTGTGTGTGTGTGTGTGTGTGTGTGTGTGTGTGTGTGTGTGTGTGTGCGTGCGTGCGTGTGTGTGTGTGTGTGTGTGTGTGTCCATCCTTTCTCTGTGCAGAATAAGCTGCAGCATTCTTCTCCCTTAAAAAAAAAGACAATAATATGATCTTATATTGTTACCCAACACGGAAACTGCATTTTAGTCTTCTCTCCCTTATAGGGAGGTCAAAGGTCAGGGTCAAATGAATGTTTTTGCTAAAAGATGCTCCTGCAGTGTCGATGCTTGCTGTCATGAAGTTGAAGGTCGTCAACTTAGTATCTATAAAGCACCTTTTATGCAAACATGCAGCCCAAAGACATCAAGAAATAGAATTTTTCAAGAACAGAAATTCGACAGTAAACAATAAAATGTTAATGATAAATAAGTGACAATAGATGAAATCCAAAAAAGTACAGAAACCAAAAGTTGGTGAGGCATCTTAACTGAACTGCATGTTTTTTATCCGTTCTAAATGTACCTTAAAGGGTCATGTTTCATTTTTGTACTCTTATCAATATAATAACCACAAATATGCATGCTTTATGTAATTGTATGTATATTAAGTGTCTGCAAAGGGAAGGGAAACCATTTTCAGTAAAAAAAAAAATGTCCATGGCAGTTTTTTTCTTTTCTTAATGCAAAAAATAGGAACCGTATCGTCACTGCTCTAGCTGCCGTGCTCTGAAAAAGTTGTAGGCGGCAAAAATCATATCATCTGTCAGAGTGCAGGTACGATGAGTGGGAGTGTTTGTCCTTGTGGGAGCAGTGGAGCTGTGACCTGTGTGTGTGTGTGTGTGTGTGTGTGTGTGTGTGTGTGTGTGTGTGTGTGTGTGTGTGTGTGTGTGTGTGTGTGTGTAAGCGACACTGACTCACAGCCCATCTCTCCTCTCCCCACAGCGCTCCTTTACAAGCCCATTGACCGTGTTACCAGAAGCACCCTGGTCCTTCATGTGAGTACTACACTTACTGCACGCGGCTTTAAAAGGATCAGCTCGCCTAAATTACACAAAAACAACACACTGATTCTGGAAATGATGCTACTGATTTATAGATCGAGGTAGAGGTATTCATACTCAACTATAATATTTCAATTTCATGTTACTTAATACTTTAAATATTTATTGCTGTACTACATATGCTACAGTATGTTGCTTTTTAGTTAAAAAAAAACATTTAAAAACAAACTACAAGCATATAAATCACAACACGTTGGGCCTCATGCAAGAAACTATATACGAACAAATTCTCGCTTGTAACCACAATTTCGAACAGTCAAATTTCTATATTGCACCTTTCAAACAAAATCAAATGCAATTCAAAGTGCTTTACAGTTTGTTCTGAAAAAAACAAGAATAACATATAAAATAAGCAAAAATAAATCTTAAAAAATAGAATGAGTAAAAATCATAAAAACATAAAAAACATAAAAAAAAGCAAAACACTATATACATATTTTCATTTAAGGAAAAAAATCTAAAAATGTATTAATATAATTTGATAAAATTCTGATGATATTTCAGAGTAATTACAATGACTGGATTATTCATTTTTAGGGCTAAAGAAATACTTTACTTGATCCATTTACCTTGATTACTGTAATTTCAGTTACTGTGCTAGAATATAACTAAGTTTATTTATTCAGTTATTATACTTAAGTACAAATATGAGGAAATTTTACTTTACTGGACTACTTTAATCTCATTCCACTTTCTACTTCCACTCCACTGCACCTCAGAGGGAAATATATACTAATACTAATACTAATACTAATATTATAAAGATAACTACTTCATAAATGGTCTGCACTGCCATGACGTATAGTTACACATCTGGAAAAGTTCATGTCAGGCTTTGTGGT
The DNA here is from genome assembly GCF_008729295.1 of Plectropomus leopardus. Classification (NCBI taxonomy): domain Eukaryota; kingdom Metazoa; phylum Chordata; class Actinopteri; order Perciformes; family Serranidae; genus Plectropomus; species Plectropomus leopardus. The sequence goes on along the minus strand of NC_056475.1, from coordinate 2,152,763 downwards.
AAGTTACGGTGTCGTGTACACGTATACGCAGGGCTGCAGGCACGCCATTGAATCCGCGCACAAGTATAAATCCTGAGTTAATCATCTCACGACGCCTCAGGTTTATCTGCTGACCCCGAGGTTGAGATCCACTGGACTGACATATCTAATTATTAATAAAGTAGCTTCTTGGCAAGCAACAGGTAAGCAGGTAACCACCGTAGCAGTCACAGGTGACAGTCACTGCACTCATCCGGAAATTTAAAACAGCTCGACGTGAGCGTCACAGCTTCTTATCTGGTGCTGAAAGAATCTTTTCCATCACTAAAATTGTCAAATATCACAAGAGGAAAGTGAGAAAATATGTGTTGTTGTTGCTGTTGTTTTGTTTCGTATTGTGGTGAAATGACCCTTTAACTGCCACTGACACACACACACACACACACACACACACACACACACACACACACACACACAGGCGCTGAACACAGAATAAACAGTTTGCACTAAAAGCTTTGTGATAGACTCGACACTCCTCGCAGCAAATCCGCTCTTGAGAGTAAAATGTCTCTCACACACTTTAATTTTTGGTTAGCAGAGCAGCCAGAGTGCTGAAAAATCAGAGCCTGCTTTTCATTGTTTATCACAGCGTCCTCGCAGCCTAAATAAGCCGACGCCTTTTGGATGAGTGATAATAATTAAGTGGAAAGTGCCAATCAGGCGGGCAGAGATGCCCGGATGTGTCGGGTGATGTTTCGGGAGTTTATTGCACGAATACGTCTGCATAAAGCCGTCAGAAAAACAACATGCACGGCTGTGTGTGTGTCTGCACAAAGGTCATGTTCCTGTCTCTCAAGAGGAGGTGAAAATGAGTTTGTTTTGGAAAGAAGACGGCAGCTCAAGTCTCCGTTGTCCTCTTCATGCCGCTGCTCTGCTGATGAGAGCGGCTCCATAAAAAACAAGGAAATGGGATTTTTGGAGATTACTTAAGAATTCACTGTGAGCACACGGGGCAATTATGTTTTGAATAGGAGGATGAAATTCAATCAGAGCCGATGCGTGCGTGGATTTTTGGTTAGGAGGAGAAAATGGATTTCTTATGATATACAGAATAAGATATTTTATTGCAAAATTAACTATTCCTGTGGTTTCACATCACAATTAAGTCAGGGAAACTCAACTTGCTTTGCTTTGGGGGCCACTTTTGCAAAATGACAGGAGGACAGGGGCCAGTCGCAGCAGCACCGTACATGTTTCTAGGATTTTAGGACAGTTTTAGGATTTTAGGATGTTTCTTGAGTTTCAGGACATTGCTGGAGTTTTGGGACATTTCTAGGATTTTAGGATTTTTTTTGGGATTTTCTGAGATTTTTAGGATTTTATGACATTTCTTGGATTTTAGGACATTGCTAGGAATTGAAGGACATATCTCAGATTTTAGTACATTTTTTGGATTTAAGGACATTTCTTGGATTTTTGAACATTTTAGGAATTCAGGATATTTATAGGGTTTTCTGTTGGGCTGCACGATAATTGATGGGACTTATGACGTCATACCGATAATTCCGATTTTACAAATTTTGACCAATAAAAAAACGATAATAATAAGCACAAATTGCTTCGATTTCGCCTGTTTTGCCCATGGTTTCACTCCGCTAGTAGCCTACTGCACACACTCCGAATTTCTGCCCAACTCTCATTCTCCGCCGGTGTCTCCGAATGTCCGCTCCACTCTCATTGTCCTTCAGGTGATCTCAGTCTCCTCTAGGACACCAAAATGTCCCGATCCGGTCCTGATACATGTAAACATGTAAATATACAGAGATCACAACAAATCCGTTACTTAGGGACTGTTCTGTAGCTGCTGCTTCCTGACATTTTGGGGAATGTTCCTCTCTGTAGTTCCACTAGAAATCAAACACAATATTATTTACAGCATTAGTTTTGTACAATTCAAGTTTACATAAAAAGATAAGAGGAAAAAATACAAAAATGAAATTATTTTGCTCTTAAAAATGACTTTCTTTTACGAAAATGCGATTTTTCCAGCTTCTTGTCTGATTTTTTTTTTTTTTTAATGCAATTAAATGCATCTGTACTCACCACATCTCAGCCTTTCATACCCTCAGGTAATGAAAAACAAACAAAAAGAAATGATTAGTTATCGGTATCTTATCACCCACGAGAAGCTGGAAATTATTGAGTTATCGTGTCGGTTGAAATAATCATTATCCTGCATCAGTGGTTTTCGGACATCTTTAGGATTGTAGGTCATTTCTAGGATTTAAAGACATTTCTTGGATTCTTGGACATTTTAGGATTTGGGGACATGTTGAGGATTTCAGGAACTTCCTAGGATTTTTGGACGTTAGGGTTTTAGCGAGGAGCTCTTTTGAGGGTGCGCTGGATCCTCCACTGGCACTTCTTTTTTTTTATAAACAAGATCTTACTTAGATTTAATGTTTTTTTACACTCTGGCACCTTATGAATACCAAACGTACAAAAATAATTCCAGTGTGAATCACTGTATTTTTATCGAGAATTCAAAAATAGTTGAGGGGCCACTCTGCACCATATCAGAGGCCAGATTTGGCCCTCAGACCATACACTGAGTATCACTGCAGTTTGAAACCAAACCATGACATTGTGTGTATGTAACCACTCCGTGTGTGTGTGTGTGTGTGTGTGTGTGTGTGTGTGTGTTGCAGGATTTGCTGAAACACACTCCGAAGGACCACCCGGACTTCCCTCTCCTGCAGGACGCTCTGCGGATATCTCAGAACTTCCTCTCCTCCATCAATGAGGAGATCGACCCCCGCAGGACTGCTGTCACCACGCCCAAAGGAGAGGTGTGTGCATTTTTTATATCGAATTAAAAACCCCTCACGTTGTTGTTTTAATGAGTTATTTGCAGGTAATTAAAAAGTCTTAGATATTACCTCGTTATCACCTAACTTTTAATGATCTAACACAGATTTGTAACGTGACTGGAGGGCTGTTTTGGAGTCAGCGTGGTGATTTTTGAGTTGGTTTATTTTTCCCTGAGCTTGTTGAAACCCACGCAGGTTGAAATTGTTTGACCCGTGTCATGTCGAGTTTATCAGCGGCGTGTTGTTGAGACAAAAACCATGACTTGAGGTGTTCTCGCAGGCTCGTCAGCTGGTGAAGGATGGCTTCCTGGTGGAGGTGTCGGAAAGCTCCAGGAAGCTTCGGCACGTCTTCCTCTTCACCGATCTGCTGCTCTGTGCCAAGATGAAGAAGACGGCTGTGGGGTGAGTCTCAACAGTGTATTCACCTCAGAGACATTTGAACATATACATTTAAATATCCGCTCTCTGAGGACGTTTCTATCTGAATTTTTCATTCATATAGTCAAGAAAAAACAGGAAAAGTCATGGAATTTGCAATAAGATATTTCCCAGCCTGAAAGTTTTGGAAAACTAAAAATGTCCTGAAAGTTTAAAAAAAAAAAATCCTGGAAATTCTGTATCACAAACCTATAACGTAATAACGCATGATGTGTTCAAAGGCTGTCGAAAATGTGAAAATCCAATGATAATTTCTGTTTTTACAATTTCTGGCTATGATAAATGGTGGAATTTTAATGATTTTTGAAGTTTATTTGATGTGTCAAAGAAAACAAAAAAGCCAAAATATTAAATTTTTATTAAAAATAAAAAAAACAAGCAAACACACGAACAAAAAATGCTCAAATGTTTTCTATAGAAATTCTCAAAAAATTGAAACAATATATTTTCTTCAAAAATTGCCAAATATTTTCCTAAAAAAATGCCAAATATTTTTTTTTATAAAAAAAATCACCAAAACATTTTAAAGAAAATAAAAAACAATGATTTAAAATAAAAACCAAATACAGCCATTTAAAATTGTATACCCTCATACAAAGCCAAATTTAAAAAAACTAATTCCCTCCCCAGTGCTTAAAAATAATTTATTTAATTTACACTACCCCCTCCCCTCTCATAAGTAATGACCAGTCCCTAATTTTTATTTAAATATACACTTCTAACTTTTTTTTAAACAATAGTATATATAAAAAAGCTATTCTATTGTGATGAAAAAGAACCAATAAGGAGTATTGATGGTCGTTTTAGAGAATGCACATAATTTAAAATCTGCCTCAAAGTCTTGGAAAAGTCATTTAAATTTCGTGGTAAAAATATTCTTGAACGCTGCGTATCTGAATGTCAAAACCCGACAGTGAAACCGAAAGGATGACAACCTCACTTGACAGAAAATCCCGTCTTTTTCTGTTCTTTATTGAAACCTCGCTAACAAAGAAAAAGAGCTCGCAGGCATTTTCCCTCTGGTGTTTGTGAAAGTGGGTGAAAGATTCACGCGGGGAACAGAGAGTCAGGATGAAGGTGTTTTTTGGAGGGTTTGTGTTTGAGCTGGAGGCAAAGGGAAGCATGACGACACACACAAACACAGCGATTGTTTTTCTCTGTGTGTGTGTGTGTGTGTGTGATGCTGCATCTCGAGCCTTGACACATGTCCGCAGATTAAGTGTCACATTTACAGGATTGCGTGTCGCCCGCCTCGTCAGCGCGGCGGCAGCTGTTAGCCTGATTGGATCTTATTTTGGTTGACATTCACCGTTTGTCTCTGTCGTTTGCAGCCGCCCCCTCACTTGGAGGAACACATAGCGTTGCCATAACTACCAGCCCTGTAAATTAGGCTATTATGGTCTGGGGTGTCATCTCAGCATGCCGCCGCCTACAGGCTACACACACACACACACACACACACACACAGACACAGACACACACACGCCGTCAGAGCAGCCATCCAGAAACTCTGTCACCTTGTGTTGAGTCACTGAGGATCCTTAATCCTGCTGTATCCTGTGATTATCTCACTTTCATCATTTTGGAATCAGTTGTGTTTACATTAATTGCACACGCTCCACTTCCTGAATACATATTTTATCACTTTCAGTCTGTGTAATTCCTGTGCTATTGTTACCAAAGCACCAGGGGGGCGCAAAGGTTTGGTGCCAAAGTGCCAATTTAATAGCTTGATAAAATCGTCCTGATGGGCTCAATATTCTGTTTATTTCCCTGTAAAACACAATTGTGAGATGACTGCGTTTCCACTCAGTGAGGTTCTGCGACTTCTCCAATGTGATGACATTACAAGAAGCATGACGATGGATGCTCAAAACATTTGCAGCTTTATTTCTATTGCAGTCACCGCAGTAACGTCATTATTTCCAATCCAGGGGGTGTGATACGATACGATACGATGCGATGCGATGCGATGCGGTACGGTACGGTACGGTACGGTACGGTACGGTACGATGCGAAACGATACAATATGATATATTTAATCCAAGCGATCATGGAAAGGCAAGTCCCTTATACATAGAAGTGGTCACATATGAGGGATTTCTGGGAGCTGATAGTCCACGATTTCACAGACGATTTGTGGATTGAAAACTTCCAGATGATCCGCTCAGATTTTGCAGAGTTATGTGATACAATAACAGCTCTTGTAGCTCCTGCTGCATCATGAAGGAGCCAGTTCCTAATGACGAGCACATAGTCATAGCATCATGTGACATAGAAAAGACAAAAAAGAGTTTCCATTGCAGTTTTGCCAAATGACTTTTTCAAATCGCCTTAAGTACCGCCTCATGCGAGTATGTTTTTTTTCAAAATTGACAGGTTTCCATCAGGCGCATTTTAGATTTGTAATTTCAGTTTGCGCAATCTGAGGATAATGGAAACCTGCCTGTTGTGGAGAGCAAAAGAAGCGACCATCGTCTGTCATCTGACGACATTTTAGCCTTTTATTAGCTTTATAACGGGGCTTAAACTGGAGAGAGAAGAGAAAGTCAGATTGTTGCGTTAGTCCGCATAAAACTGGACTTTTAAAATACACTTAAACATGTAAATCCGACTGAAATTGAATTAAACTGACTTTCTCTCCGCTCTCAGTGGGCGGGGCTTCTTCAGCCATGTTAGCATTAGCGTCTGTCCAGTGTTACTATACATCAGATTATGTATAGTTCAACATTAATGTATTTAGTCTCTGACTGCAAATCATCACCATCAGCCACAACATGTATTCTGTTACAGAAAATACCTTCAAATAAGACAAGTAAATTCACAAAAAGTTTTTCTGAAACATCATATTGTTGAGTCGCCTCTAAACCAATCAGCTCTTCAATCAACTGAGAGCCAGGCGTCCCATCATGCACTGGGTCTTGCAGTCGGTGGCGAGCAGCTGCGGCGCCTGCCTCTATATCTGCAGCCGGCTCGATGTCGTGAGATTAGATTAGGTGGTGTAAAATGAGTGATGATATAAAAATGGACAGCCCATATTTCCTGTTTTGCAGGACATCAGGAAGCTCAGTGGAATAAACATCAGTGTTTCTTTGTGACAGCGTTTTACCCTCTAAAATTGTCCCGCGGACGGCCACCAGAAACCTACAAAAGTCTATTTCAGACTGATGATGTTCTTAAATTAAAAGTTTGCATCATCAAGCTTCTCAAATTGGCCTCCTGATGAAGGCGTCTCGGCCGTAATGAGTCGACTGTGCAGCAGCGAGACGCTAATGAAAGTCTCATTAGTGACGATGAAAATCAATATTCTCAGCGCTCTGCTGAGCGTGCATCGTTTTCATTCATCTGAGCATTGTGACATCATGAAAAGGCTGAAAATTATCCCTTATTTGCACACGTTTTGCTCAAATTAATCCCAAAGTCAAATGAGCACATTTTGGAATAGAAAAGTAACACATTTTTGAGAATAACCTTAAATTTTAGTTCTTTTAATTGTCCAGTTACTGTCATTTGTAAAGCTGACAGGAAGCTGCATGTTTTTCTCTTCTACTTTTTTAAAATAAAACTGTAAATCATTAACTTTTTTATTGCAATGATGTGTATTCGTTACATTGTCCCACAGAACAGTGACAATTTTAATCACGTTTTACTAGGTATGCATTTTCAAAAAAGACACATATTAAAATAATTATTAAATTTAAAATCTTTCTTTAATGACAACATGTACCTGGTAGACTTAATAATTTTGAGAATTTTCTATTTCAAACATTTTATATCAAACTAAGAAGATGATACATACAGTGCGGTATATTGTGTGAATAAAGTTTGAAAATTGTAAGCCTTAAACGATTATTGGCATAATTAACTATCAATTAACCAATTAAATGTCATTGGAAAAAAAAACCCCATAAAAACCTAAATTATTTCAGACAATAGCAAAAATATTTTTTCCTTAACAATTAATTGATTAAATTTCACATATTCAATTAAATTCTTAATGACCGATTGATAAATCATTGATTAATTGCATTTATATGAAAGAATTATAAACTTACATTCATGAAAAGTAACAGCTATAAAATGTACTTGAATAAAATGTACAAATTTCGAAAATATAAAAAGATTATATATATGAATATATAAAAGGATTGTAAATTGAGATTTGAATAATGTCAGAAATAAGCAAATAAGGAGAAAAGAACATTTTCTCAAAATAAAAAATTATTTAAAAAGATAAGTTAAATGTGTATATACAAAATAAAAGCGTGCAAAATTAATCTAAATCTAAGAATAGGAACATAACACAGATAAGACTTTCTAGAAACATTTATTTCCTAATGTTATCTGCCCCATTAGTCTTTCTTATCTTACTCAACTTGTCCTGTTTCAGTTGAAAAATAATCTATTAATACATTAATGTTAATTTCACTTCCTTAGATCTTTATAGCTTTTTGCGTCTTCAGATGACTCACTGCGTCTGAAAAGAAGGAAGGATTCATTTTGGGGTTTTTTGGCAAACTGTGTCATTTTCGCCTCCGTCTGCAGCCGCCATCAGCAGTACGAGTGCAAGTGGGTACATCCCTCTGGCGGACTTGACCTTCCAGACCCTGGACGACTCGGACTCGTGCCCCAGCATCCAGGTCCTGCCCGAGCACGAGATCGAGGAGATGAAGATCAAGATCTCCGTCTTAAAGAGCGAGATACAGAAAGAGAAGGTAATCCTGGCGGCTCTGACTGACTTACTTCTTTTGAGTTCGGCAGTTATAACTCTGCCTCCACCTGCTGGTCGTCTCTGAACATTAATTTTTTTCAGGAATATTTACACTGCATTTACAAGAAACACATTTAAAAAAACAAAAAAACAACCAAATAAACATAATCTGAAGGAATTAATTTTTTTTTTTTTATTTTAACATAAATAAACAGCATGCACAGCCAAATAATCATGAAGATCTTTCAATCATGTAAAAAGAAAAGATAAATAAATAAACTGAAAAAAAATAAAGACAGAAAAGAAAAGACGAAGAATTAAAAAAAGAAAAAAGAAAAAAATCATTCTGTAGACAACATGATTTTTCAGGAATATTTACACAGCATTTACAAGGAACAAATAAAAAAATACAAACAAAAAATCATAACTAAATAAACATAATCTGGAGGAATTAAGTAATTTTTTTTATTCTCTTTTATTGGTGAACATAAACAAATAGCATACACAACCAAATAAACATGAAGATCTTTCAATTATGTAAAAAGTAAAAAAATAAATAAATAAATGAAAAAAAATAAAGACATTAAATAAAAAGATTAAATAGAACAAACAAAATAAAAGGTGTATATAGATAAATAACAATAATAAAATAAAGTAAGGGTAGAAAAAGACTAGAGAGACAAACAAATTCTGACAACGATTTATGACTTTTTTCTGCAATATTTACGCAGCATTTACAAGAAACATAACAAATATTTAAAAAATAGTAACCAAATAAACTGAATGTTGAGGAATGATTGATTTTTTTTTCTTTTATTGATTTATGTGAGCATACAAAAACAAAATATACGCCCAAATGAACCTGAAGACATTTTAATCATGTAAAAAGGAAAAATAAATGGAATCAATGGAAATGGAAAAAATAGAATAATCTAATAAATAAAAATGAATAAATAAATAAATGGGAAAAATGATGGGGGGATTAAATAAATAAAAACAATAAAATAAAATAAAGATAGAAAATTAGTAGAGAGGCAAAAAAAAAAAAACGTACATTGTCAATTTTGTCCAGTTTATATTAAAGCTATCCTTCTGGGCTTTTTTCAAATTAAAAGTCATTCTCTGCATTACATAATTCCTGTTTATTATCGATCCATTCATGAGTATTTCTTTTTTTCAGCCCTGAAACTTTTTAAAATCATTACACTGAGGTTGACAGTGTTGGTCTCTATTGTGTAAGAAACGCAAACATAAGTGACTCAGGAGGAAAGTTGTGACGAACGCATCCTGTCGTATTTATTTATGGTGGCAGACTTTGGAAGGTTTTTCCGTATCAGTGATTCCTTACTGGAAACACGGCTCCTTCCTTTAAACTCTCGTCACACACACCTTTGTTTGTCTTAGATAAAGGTTCAGTGTGCCATGTGAGGCAGCTCTGGTAGTGAATAAACACACACACAAAAAAGATCTGCAGACTTGGATTTGGATTTTTAGTCAGTGAATTACCTACAGCAGATGGCGGTCAGCATGCACGAGCACCGTTTAAAATATGGACGTAGCCATGGTGACACCGTCCATGGGTTTTTAGGCGTCCATTCTGCAGCCATGAGTTTGGCATTTTTGTTGTCGCCATCCTGTTTTTTTCTTCTTCTTTTTTAAGCTAAAGTGACCATTTTTGGATGAGATTAAATGGTTTTTTGGGGGGTTTTCTGCATGTCGTCCTCTCTCTGTCCCCTCTTTTTACTCTTGCATTTTGTCCTGTCGAGTAAAAGCAGTAAAAATAAATTGATTTTAAAAAAAAAATGCATATTTTCTTTAAACATTCAGTTATAGCTCTCTTCTGAATTAATTTTTTTTGTTAAAATATATTTTATAAAAGCTATTATGTAGTAATGAAAAATAAGTGATTTTAGGGAATATGCGGTCTTTAAAATTTGCCTCAAAGTCACGGAAAAGTCATTAAAATTTATGGGTAAAAATGCGCATGAACCCTGATTAACTCACACAACTGCATGTGAAAAAAATCAAAATGAATCCTTTGAACTTCTTCTTATGTAAAAGCAAAAAATCCTAATCTCCAAAAAGGTTCTGTAATTTTCATCCTTGGACAAAATACTGCATTACACTTATGTTGGCAAATATTTATTTCTTAAAAAAAAAACAAAAAAAAAAACATCCACTTGACATGTTCACCAAAATGTTTTAAAGTAAAAATAAATGGATTTAAAATAAAAATAAAAATATGCATATTTTCCTTAAATATTCAGTTCTAGTCCTTTTCTGAATTATTTTTTTTTAAATAAAATATATTTTTAAAAAGCTATTATGTATTATGAAAAAGAAGTGAATATGCGGTCTTTAAAATTTACCTCAAAGTCAATAAACAGATCAATAAAATATGCTAATTTTCTGATATTTTTTAAGATAAAATATATTTTTGAAAGCTTTTATGTAGTAATGAAAAAGAACTGATAAGGCAGAGGCTTAAAAAAAAAAAAAAAAAAAAAAACGTAACAAGTCTGTACTGATATCGCCCCCGCTGCCCGGGCCGAGACACCCTGAGGGCTTCAGGAGCAGACAGTTCCTGTTATTTCCTTCGCACAGCGGCAAACTCGCCCACCCAGGGCACCGCCAGCGACCACGGCTGGAGCTCCGAGTACGAGGCGTTCAGATTCGGCTGATTGTATCCGGGCTGTGACTCACGGCTTCCTGCTGCGGGCCGGGAGGATGTGTGTATTTGTTTTCCTTCAGTACTGATCCTTGAATCTTATATAAAGACTTTTACGGCGCAGCTCGTTTTCAGGGGTTTACCCTCAGTCTGTTAATATATTGATCAGCTGTGACGGTGCCGATCAGAGCTGGATAACAAGTTAGAGTTTGATTTTGTTTTAGCTCGTCTTTTGTCATCCAGTATTTTGTCCGAAAAACCGCCTTCATGGATGCACAAATATTCAGTCCACAGTACCAAATATAGGTTCAGTGTCCTATCATTGATTCACTGTGTGTTTTACAGAGATTTTGTTTTTTAAGATTCATAAAAATCAGAATTTATATTTAAATTATATATTTAAAGTCATGTAGAATTACAATAATTCCAGGCACTTTTTTTCAAGTAATTCCTTTATTTGAAAAACTTTTTTCTTTTTCTTTTTTTGTCTTTTTTGAGATTTTCATTTATTTAGTTTTCTATCTATTTATTTTATTATTTATTTATCTATTTATTTATTATTTATATTTTATTATTTATCTATATTTTAATGTTCAGAATTAGTTTAATTTTGTATTTTAAATTATATATTTTAAAATGTATAGAATTCTAGTCATTTTTATGCACTTTTTCAGGTTATTTCCGTGGAGTTTTTTTTTTTTTTTTTTTCTAAAGTTTATTGTGATGCACTTTCTGATTTAATTTAAAAACTGTAGTAATTATATATTTTAAATTACCTTTTTTTTTTTTTTGCTCTCTTTTTTTAAGCTTTTCACTTCAGTCAAGATTTTCACTGAGATTCTTTTGATTCACTTTCCATTTCCATTTAAAAAAAAAAAACATTTACAATGTCTGATTTCTGGATCACACCAACTCATTATTTTTACAGTCAAAATTATTTAATTTTATTTATCTCCAGATCTTCTATAATTCAAATGGTACAAATAATGTTTATGGTTAAAAACTTTTTACCAGAAAATACTCAAAAATCATTCAGTGATCGAGAGGGAGGAATTTAATTTAAGGGGAATATTTTTAATTTTTTGTTTTTGTACCACCAGAAAAACGTTTTGTGTATTTATCTGTGCAGTTAAACTCTGGATCAGTTTAAATGTGGAGCTAAAACAATATCCAAACATAAATCTGTTTAAAATAATAAATATAAAAACATAAATTTCATGAGGCCATGACAATCAGCAGGTGTTATATAATAATATTTTATTTGAATTTGTTTGAATGATAAAGTGATGATCAGTTATATTTAAAAATGATCAATGATAATACCTAATACTCTGTCTGCTTGTTTGTCTTTGCGTGTTTAGAAAGCGCCGAAGGGTCAGAGTCGCGTGGAGCGTCTGAGGAAGAAGATGAACGAGCAGGAGTCGTGGCTGCTGCTGCACTCTCCCACCATCCCGTTCCGCATCCACAACAAACACGGAAAGGTAACGTGTTCGTCCTGACACGCTTCTGCACACATGTAACGTGTAGCTGCAGCACTCAGGTCTCACCACTAGAGGGGGGCATGCACCTTTCAAAGGAGTCCAATGTGATGGATCAGATCTAGTTTTCAAAATAAAAATCTTGTGACAGCGTGAGATAAACTCACGTCGTAGCTTTTTAAAGAGTTTTTTAGAATATTTTTACTTCTTTCTGTATAATATCTAAAAAAAAAAAGTATTATTTTTAGCTTTGCTTTTTCTATGTAAACTCTTTGAAACATGGATCAACATTTTTTTTTTAATTTTATTTTTCTTGATATTATTTGACAATTTTATTAGATTTTTTTGATAATCATTTGATAATTTTATAATAACATATTTTTATATATTTTTTTCTTTTTCGACATCAATTTTCTTGTGCCTTTCAAAACCTTTAAAATGTCAGCGAATTGATTTGATGTCTATCAAAAACATGGAAAAGGGGTAATCATCAACTTGGTGTGAAATGTCCCGCAAACTGCAAAAAAATAAAAAAAATAATTAAATAACAATAATAAATATAAAAATAAATATTCAGTTCCTAATCCTTTTCTGAATTATAATCTTTTTTTTAATTTAAAAAAAAGGGAAAAAAGGTAACAAGAATATGATCTGAAAATCAGATATAAAAAAACTGTAATTTTTAAACTTTTTAATTTTGCTTTTTATGTCTTTTATATACATATGTGTTGTATTTTCTGCTTTGGACTCTGTGTATCAGGGTGCATTAAAACCCTGAACTCATCACTGTATTGCTGTGTGCTCGGGTGGTTGTCTTTAAAACTGCGTACACATTTTGCTTATTTAAAACACTGTTATTGGCCTACTTGCAGCATATATTTATGTGTCTGCATTAAGCAAAAAGAAATTGAAAATGTCTGCTTTCCGCTCACAGACCTCGCTGTGATTCTTTTCCTCGGGCAGTTTGGCAAAAACAGCCTCTCTGTATGCAGCTCCATATGTGCTAAATCTTCTGCAGAAAACTGCTCTCGTTGGTTCCTCGAGGACGTTTCAAAGTTCTGCTGCAGGACTTTTGTTTGTCGTCTTTTTTTTTTTATGTCAGGTGCATCTGTGCTGCTCTTTTAATGTTTCTTGTTTTTATGGTTCACTTACAGCAAATATTTACATACTTTTTTAGTCTTTCCTTTGTGGTAACTTCATTTTGTGTTTTATTAGCGACTATATTTGGGCTAACAGTCACATTTGAGTGGGATGAGCTCCTGTTTGGCATTTTACTCTCAACATGTACAAATATAAAAACTACAGATATTTATTTAGAATTTTGAGTTTAGCTGCTAGAAAAGCGATTACAAGGAAAAGGCTCCCATCAGTGGAGAACTGGTATGATATAATTTATTACATTTTGTAATGGAAAAATTATCTTTTCAATTAGGCTTCAGGAAACAAAACTTGTAGAAATTTCAAAGAAGCGAAAATGTAAATTTCCCCCAAAACGGCCCTTTTTTATTTGAATATAGCACAACATTTTCTATTTATTTATCTCAAACTCTTAACACGCCATGTTCTATTTTTTTATTTCATTTGTTGTTTTTTATCTTATTGTTGCTTTAAGAGTTTAAAAAATGGAAAAAATGGTTCACGCTGTAAAATTACATAATTGAAAATGACTGAATGGTGGGCTGCTGTGAAGTGAAACTATAAACAAACAAAAAAAAAACAAATGTCAAAAAAAAGAAAATACTGTAAATATAAGCAGGGAGGACGCCGACCGCCTGCTACTGTATGTAATACAGAAGATTTGGTGACCCTTAATGAGCCCCGGACCCTCGGGTTGGGAACCCGTGGTCCAGGTAACAGTCAGAGGTTTAACTGTGTGTTTTTTCTGTGTGTATCCAGAGTTACCTGTTCCTCCTCTCCTCCGACTACGAGAGGTCAGAGTGGAGGGAAAGCATCCAGAAACTCCAGAAGAAAGGTAACGCTGACTTTGAATACAGAAAACACCGTACACTTCATCCTCAGGTGGTTTTAACCCTTTGAAACCATCCGTTTTTCTTGTGTGTGTTTTCTTGCTTCAGATGTTCTTCACAAATATTTAAGTCTTTGAACCCTCAGCAAACTGGTGTAAAGTCTTTAAAGGGAGAATGTCAAATGTATTTATAATTATCATAATTAAAAAATATATATATATTTTGCTTCAGCATTTCTTCCAAGTCATTTGCTTGGGTTTTTTTTTGTTTGTTTGTTTTTTATTACTTTGCCTTTTTTCTCATTTTTTAGATAATTTTCTTGCCTTATTAAAAAAAAACAACCTTTCCCTTATTTTATTTTTATTTGGCTTTTTTTGATAATTTTAGATAAGATAATAAAATATTTTTGTCTTTTTTTTTTAATTTTTTTTTTTTTACAAATTTTGTGCTATTTTTGAGGTCATTTATTAAACATGTTAGAGATTTTTTTTCAAAAGTAACTTTTTTTCCAGGTCATTTCCCTTTTTTAATTTAATTTAATTTAATTTTTTTATTTTTTTTTCTTTAATTTAATGTTTTGGGTTTTTTTTTACTAATTTGTAGGTAATTTAATTTGTAGGTAAAAAAAATCTTCCTTTTTTTTATTTTACTAATTTTCAGATGTTTTTAACTAACTGTGCTATTTTTGGGTCATTTCTCCTGTAGTTGCTCAGTGCCTTCTTCTCCTTGTCATGTTTTTGAAACAAATCAAGGCAATTTCTCAAGTTTCAAAGACTTAAACCACTTTTTCCTCTCTCCTTGCGCTGCAGAGAAGTAAAAGTTTAACTGTGGCTTGTGTGGTTGCTGTGTGTATTTCAGACCTCCAGTCGTGTGTATTAAGTTCTGTGGAGCTGCAGGTCCTGACCAGCTCCTGTTTCAAACTCCGAACTGTCCACAACATTCCTGTCACCAGTAACAAAGACGGTAAGAAACACACGCACAAGGTCGTCTTTATTCTCGTCCTGCACGGATGCTCTTTATGTTTTCTCCTCAGTTTTCCTCCAGCAACACACACACCACACCCAACACACACACACACACACACACACACACTGCTCTCTTCTCTCTCTGCTTTGAGTTTAAATCCACACAAAAGCGCCTGTTACACAAAAAAAGCCACATAATAAGAGAGGGGGGCCTTGCAGGAGAGAATCTAGGTTACAGTATGTTTCTCATCGAGCTCGTAGCGGTCGGTGCCTCGCGGTGTGCCGGCGGTGGCCGGCGCTCAGCTCCTATATGTTTGTTTTTGCTCCAGATCTCGGCGTTGCACCACTTTCAGAGGCTGCTGGTGACATTAAAGCCATCTGGCCGACCTACTCTGATCTCCCGAAATGCCACGAGGGTCTCTGCTCTCACGTGCGCGTGTAGCTGACAGAAAGGCGCATTGTCTTAATATTTTTGCATCATGCAGGGAAAAAAAAATCCATGTTTTGCTTCTTGTACTGCGGGATCTCTGAGCATGTGAGCCATTGTTTTGACATCTTTAAAGTGCTGATCAGACGGATTTTGGGTTTCATTTTGCTTTCTGGTGAATGGGATGGAAACTTTTTTCAGATGTCAGTTGCCAGCTGAGCAGTTAAAAATAGTGCTGTGGCTTATTTTTCTATTGTGCTCATAACGGCTCCATGATACGAGGAAAATAAATAATAATGTTGAAAATCTCAATAACAATATTACTTGCAATAAACAGACGCTGAAGTGTACCAGCGTTCCCACAGCTCCTTAAAAAGTCTTAAAAGGCAGTGGAATTATTAATCATAAAAAACCTGTATATATATATATAATATATATATATATATATATATCTATATATATATGTGTATATATATATATATGTGTATATATTAGATATTAGCAAAAAACCCAAGAAAATTACCTGAAAAAAAGTGAAAATAAATAAAGAAATAATAAGTATAAAAAGTATAAAACAACAAGAAAATGACCTTAAAAGTGCTGAAAAAAGTAATTAAAAAATAATTATACTTTATTTCTGTGACATTTTGAATATAAAATTATTATAATAATAAATAATTTCTGTTTTAAGACAATTTTTCTTGGTAATTTTATTGTCACTTTACACAAATTTCATGCAATTTTTTTTACATTTATTGCCAAGTTGGTATTGCCTTTTTCCTGTTGTTTTTGAAAAACAAAACAAAACAAATGAAAAAAGTTTCTATTTTTTGAGTATTGTCTAATAAACCTCTAATATTTTTTGATATATATATAATATATAATTTTTTGGTCATTTTCTTGTCAAAGTGTGATAATTTCATGCAATTTGTGGGACATTTTATGCCAAGTTGGTACCTGCCCTTTTCCCAATGTTTTTGAAAAACAAACAACAACAAAAAACTGCACACAACACAAGAAAACTGATGTCAATCCAGGTTTCAAGGGGTTAAATCAGTATTTCAAAAGTCTTAAAATGCTTCGACATGGGAAGTCAAATTAAGTCAAAATAATTGGTAACCTCGACTTTTTAAAGGTAAACACTAACAGCTCGAGTTTTTAATAATTCATCATTATAAATGTATTTTTATTTTCATACAAACATGCAGCCCAGTGTGCTCCTTTATATAGCAAAAAAAAGAAACAAAACAGAAAAAAATAAAAACAAAACTGACTGACTGCAACAATAAACTGAAAAAAAATAAATGAAAGTAAAAAAATAAACGCCAGGAAACAAGTTTAATACCGACGATATTAACTTGAGTTATTATTTGTCCTCATCAGTTAATGATGTTAACTGTTTTGGCAGCAGTTTTTTACTGACATGTTAACGCGCTCTGCTGACTCGATTTGACCCTCACCTCTCTGCTACGTAACAAACCCGTCATTTTCCCCTTTTTTTTCGGGGATTTGATATCCCTGTGAGTCAAACAGATCTCAGGCTCCACATCTCACCGAGACTTTAAAACTCCCTCATTTTAAGACAAACATAAACACACACCTCAGTGACATGTGAAGCAGCGAGCCCAGCAGGGGGTTAAATGGAGACCAGCTGCTGCAGGAATGTGTCATAATAACTGAGACGATGGGTGACGTTACCCTAAATAGCCACACTGTCATTTGACTCCTTTTTCTTAAAAATATTATCAATAATCGCTTTTTAGTTAATGGATTTCCACAGTTTATTGTTCAGGTCGGAGTTTAATGAAAAAGTCTTAGTTTTGTGGTAAAAGCAGCTCACGCTGTAGGCCACCTCGAAGCTGAACCCTTGAACCGTCTTTCCTGAAACTTATATACAACACACACACACACACACACACACACACACACACACACACACACACACACACACACATTTAACCCCCGCAGTGCAGCTGACTGCTCTCCTCTCAGTTCAGCTCCAAACAGTCCTGCAAACCTCCATCGTAGTTTATTTACCAGGAAACAGCTCGGCTTCACAGCCCGCAGCCAAAGCAGGAGTGTGTGTCCTTCGTGTGTGTGTGTCAGCGGGGCAGTGGGGTGTATGTCAGGCCACCCAAAAAACGTCCACCCACGAATGTCCAGCTCAGCTTTATAGCAGAAGACTAACATGAATCTGAAAGATAACAGTTATTTATCGCTTTCCTGTTGTTTTCTGGCGCATTGGACTCAAATCTCACCTGAAGTTTAAAGTGTCTCTTCTCTGGATTAAGACGGTCTTTGGAGAGGTCGTTATACTGATCCACGTTATTAAAGCTGCACTGTAAAACGTTTGTCTCCCCCCTCTGGCCATTAGAGTAACTACACAAACACTGTCTGTGTGTGCTTACGCGTGCCTGCAGGTGACCTCGCTGCATCTCTCGCTTACCCCCAGAAACGCTTCTGATTTGACTCTTTTTCTTTTCATTAATCCCAGATTTTTTAATGTGGAGCATCGCAATAATAATAATAATGAAAATAATAATGATAATAATACTAATATAATACTAATAATAATTCATATAGCATCATCCTAGAGTGCAAAAAAATTCAAACCTAACAATATATAGGAATATATATATATAATAAATAAATAACATAAAAATCATTATACAGCACATGGATACCATAACTCCAGAAAAAGTTGCAGTCATTTACAAAAATGCCACCAAAGAGTCAGAAAATACTTATTTTTGGTATTAGAGGATCTGACATGAAGGAAAATATTAACACTAAAGCTGCCAGTGACTTTTCTGAGTGACACTTTAACAGAAATAAGGAGGAAATGCTTAAAAATGAAGACAAAATAATGCATGACTAATGTGACGGTTATGTTGGGATGTGACAGTCATGGAGACGTCACACAGGAGAATATCAGCGCCTGCAGTCGGTGATGTTACTCTGAGGGCGATAGAGGATGGTGCAGGACTGCGTCTGCTCTGTGGCTGTTTAAAATCTGCAGCAGCAGTGAGACTGAGTGTTTTTTCTTCTGTTTCTGTGTGTTTATCTTTGCACTCTTTAACGTACACAAACTCCCCGTCTTAATGGCTTTTAAATGCAGCGCGTTTACACGAGGATCTGCACTCACGGCTCCGTGTGTTGTTGTTTTGCAGATGAGGAGACTCCCGGCCTGTACGGCTTCCTGCATGTGATCGTCCACTCTGCCAAAGGATTCAAGGAGTCGGCCAGTAAGTCGGCCAGAAACTCTGGCTCAGCGTCCCCTCACACATAGCTGCTGCGCACATACGTGTCTGCCAGAGAAACACATGATCCAGTCCATCACCGCAGTCTGCACACGCAGTCTGCACACGCAGTTTCCATCACGCAGTTTCCATCACGCTACAGTCCCGTACAGAGACGGCCAGATGGACGGACAATGAGGACATAGAGCAGAGACACTCAGCCTGCTTTGATTAGGGGCCAATAATGCAAAATGACAGGAGGTCAGGGGCCAGCGGCAGCAGCCCCGTACGTGTTTCTAGGATTTTAGGACGTTTCTAGGACTTTAGGACATTACCAGGGTTTAATTACCTTTCTGGGATTTTAGGACATTTCCGGGCTTTTAGGACATTTTCAGATTTTGGGACGTTTCTCAGATATAAAGACACACCTAGGATTTGAGGACCTTTCTGGGATCTTAGGAAATTTCTCAGATTTTAGGAAGTTTTTAGGATTTTAGGACAGTTCTAGGATTGTTAAGAAGTATCTATGATTTAAGGATTTTTTTCACGATTTTATAATATTTCCTAGATTTTGGGACATTTCTGAGATATTAGGAAGTTTTTGAGGACATTTCTCGGATTTTAATGAGGTTTTAGGATTTTCAAGGTTTTTCTATGATCTCAGAATTTTTTTTTTTTTTTTAAATGATTTTATGATATTTCCCAGATTTTAGAAAGTTTCTACGGTTTTAGGACATTTCTCAGATTTTAGGACGTTTCTATGATATCAAGACATTTCTAGGATTTGAGGACATTTCTAGGATTTTCAGAAGTTTCAAGATTTTTAGGGATTTTCTAGTATTTTAGGACATTAGGGTCTTAGTTAGGACCTCTGTCGGGGAGGTCGGAGGATCCTTCACTCGCACTTTTTTGATAAACAAGCATTTTGATGCTGTTTTATGCACTCTGGCACCTTATGTATAACAAAAGAACAAAAACAATTCCCAGTGTGAATCACTTTATTTTTATTGTGAATTAGAAAATGCTCTGGGGTCCAGATTTGGCCCGCAGACCATGCGTTGAGTATCACTGCTGTAGCCGAACACAGAAACTGTCAGATTGATGGCGTATAAGAGCAGAGATGATAGAAGAGAGAGAAAAAGAGAGCGAAGCTGAAGCCACTGTGGGATTCCTGTGGCTGTTTTCATTCAGCAGACTTCACAGAAACACTCAGGGCACATGAGAAGGACAGAGAGAGCGATTGTTTTGAAACCGCTGGCAAACATCAGGCCAGTTGTCTGTGATGCTGCATACCTTAAACAAATGTTCCTCTGCAGAACAATGTGTGCAGATGCGGCTCTGTGTGTGTTTATCATGTTGGCAGCGGCGTGCGGACGTGTCAGGAGCGGACAGCTGCTGCTCCGGCACACTTTGTGCCCCGTCGCAGCAGCAGTTCAGATATCAAATATCTGGAAAAGAGAGCGAGATGAAGAAATGTGATTTCCTCTGTTACCATGACGGCCTTTAGAATATGAAAGCCGGCCCGCTAGAATTTCCCGGGTAATGGATTGGAAAGCTCTCTCCTCTGAAAGCCTGTTTGATCCTCGATGAAGCACGGAGAGCAGAGGGGTTTAAAATGAAGAAGTGTGTGTGTGTGTGTGTGTGTGTGTGTGTGTGTGTGTGTGTGTGTGTGTGTGTGTGTGTGTGTGTGTGTGTGTGTGTGTGTGGAGGAAACTTTGGTAGTTTCACTGATACAGTTTGATGTGAGTGTGTCCAGTGAAGCGTGCAGAGGCAGGGCGGGGCATGCAAACCATGAAGGCATTGTCGGTGGAGGACGTGTTGCTGTTGTTCTGGGTCACTTTAGTCGTGGTGATGATGATGATGATGATGATGGCTGTTACTGAGACCTTTATCTTTAATTAAGGTTGCACAGTCTGGACAAAGAAGCTTTGTAGTTCGTGCATTTATGTCTTAAAAATACTAAAACGTCCCTCTAAATGGGGGTCAGAAGTGAACAAAATGTGATTATCAGAGTGAACGCACGTACTGTAAATTACTCTACTCAACTCTTAAAACCTGGTTCCAAAATCTGTATTTGTGTAAATTGACTGCAGAGTTTACACGTTTTAAAGCCCTTTCTCGCACTTTTTTTTTGTTTTGTAATTCCTGGGATCGCTCACACCGCTCTCTTGTGCCAGGTGAAGATAACAAATAAACAAACCCTCCTTTTTACTGTATCCAGAAAAATAAGTGACCGATTTGGATTTTATATAAGACCATCCTGATCACATAAGCTAAACATTCTGTTTTCTTCTCTAAAGGCGGGTGTCCGTTAACCCTCAAATTGTGCAAATTGAAATTGCTATTATAAAAAATATGCCTAATAGAAACACGCCAAGTTCCAAAAAACTCCCATTTATTGCCAAAAAAACATTTGTACACCCACATGAGGTGGTATTTCAGGCGATATGAAAAAGCCATGTTTCACAAAACTGCATTGGGAAAACTTTTTTGGCTTCTCTAGGTCACATGATGCTGTGTCTATGTGCTCTTCAGTAGGAACTGGCTCCTTCATGATGCAGCAGGAGCTACAACAGCTGTTATTGCATCACATAATTCTTCAAAAGTTGAGCAGATTATTAGGAAGTTTTTGAATTCACAATTCCTCTGTGAAATCGTGGACTATCAGCTCCCAGAAATTCCTCACACGTGGCCGCTCCCACGTATAAGGGGCTCGCCTTTCCATTATTGCTCACATAACACGCCTTGGATTGGAAATAATGACGGCTAGTGTGGTGGCTGCAACAGAAATAAAGCTGCTAATGATTGCTTGCATAAAATATATCGTATCGTATCGTATCGTATCGTATCGTATCGTATCATTTTACATCGTATCAATTCGCCTTGGATTGGAAATTATGATGGCTGGTGCGGTGCTTGCAATAGAAATAAGGCTGCTAATGTTTTTAACATCCATCGCCATGCTTCTTGTAATGTTATCACAAGAAGAGAAGTTGCATAACTTCACTCAGTGGAAACACGGTCATCTCACAGTTGTGTTTTATCGACATTTAGAAAGTAACGCTTAAGTTTTGCACAAATCCGTAATGTAAACCTGCCAACTGCTGACGCAGCACCTGATGGCCTATCCATCTCACACTCCATTTTAGCCTCACTTGTGAAAAAATGTATAAAAAGGCTTGGGAAAATAGCATTTTGACATTAAAACATTCGTACTTCAACAAAAAAATGAATTTCTGGATTTAAAAACGTGAGGAACACTACTGGGAAGATACAGAGGGAACCAAAAACTTTAAAACAAAAACAAAACATGATGTACTTGCCTTTTAAGATTCAGAATCATCCAGGGAGACAAAAAAAAGACGATACATGGTCTTTAGCTCTTTTTTTAATTCACTTCTGTGGAAAACATTACTCCACATCACATCCTGCTGCAGCCGCAGTACTCCACTGCTGCACCTGTGTTTTTAGGTCAGGAATTTGCTGTGTGGGTTACTGCGTTTGTGTGTGTGCGCAAGTGCATGCATGTGTGTGCATGTGTGTGTAGTTAACTGTTTATATGTGGGAGTTCACCGGCTGCGCTCATTATGCTGAAATGAGCAACTTTTCCCAACTTTTTATTGACCGCAGCAGCTGTTCCTAAACAGTTAAACTTTTAACAAAAGCAGTTTACTGATGCTGTTATCCTGCAATTAATGCGTTTTATTAAAACAAACTTTTTAATTTTACACACTTGCAACTTTTAATTTTTTTTTCCAGTAATTATTTAATTGTCTTGCACTGCATCGTCTCGTTTAAAGCTATGATAAATTCTTTCATAATTTGTTCATTCACCCATATTTTGATTTTCGACTTCTAGTTTTGCAGTATTTTGCACCCACTTTTATGGTATTTTTTATAGTCATTTCTTGAAATTATTTAAAAGAATTCTTATATTTTATAAGCACTTCTTTTCTTTAGTTACTCTTACTATTTTTTATTTTATTTTTTTTATTTTCAGGTAATTTTCTTGTAGGTTTTACACATTTCTTACTAACTTTTAGGTCATTTCTTTTTTCATTGCTCTTTGCCTCCCGTCCATGTTTTTGAAAGAAATTAAGCCAATTTACTCAGGTTTCAAAGGGTTAAAGCTTCCAGTTGTGGCAGCAGTGTGTTGTTTTTACCCCTCTCAGAGATAGATGGATGTTTGTAATACTTTTTAAATTTCCCTGTAGAGTCCTCATTATGAAACCCGTCCAGCTCAGGCAGAATTTCCCATTTTTCTCATGTACGGATGTTTTGAAAACGACCCTAAATTGCTGAAATTACACAGTTTCCTCCAGATGCAGCTTAATGGCGGGATCACGTTGCCTCGATGCGTACAGTAGACGTTGTTGTGTAGTTCGGCCTGCGTGTTTTCGAGGTTCGATGTGGTTTAAGTTGCATTGTTGACGTCTCCTTCATCTCTGTTTAAGACATGCTGTGCATTCTGTACAAGAACTTTGGAGCAATTTGCTGCTCTTTTGCATAATATGTGCTTTCTGATGTTGCATATGGTAATTATTATCATATCAGACTTAAAAACGTGTAATGACTGGAAATAAGGATCATTATTCAGTGGTTCAGATTGTTAAGTAGACGTGTAATCAGCAACAATGGCCCCTTATTGTTCCTGATTTGATTGAAAAATCACAGACGCATGCACCAGAATATCTTATCAGAGCTGTTATTTGTGTCACAGCGATCCCCCCAAACACCCCCTCCAGTGGGAAAGGGCTTTAAATTCAGCCCAGGGCAAAGTAGTCAAACTGGGTCACAGAGGAAGGAGCTGGGAGGCGAGCATCTCCTAAAAATCTCTGTTAGAATAAAAAATGAGAGGAAAACATGACCTAGTAGAGAGGTGCAAAACATGCTCACTTTGTTCTTGGTTTATTTTGGAGTATGTGTGAGTGTCAACAAGTGACACATGCTGCATTGTTCCCCCCCCGAACTATTCAAAAGTTTCTGCAGTAAACCTGAAGCTTCTCGTGCTGCGTAGGAGGTTTGTGTATGGATCCAGATTGAACTGCGACAGTTATATATAAAAAAAAAACCAGAAAAGCCAATTTTTTAAAAATTTTTTATTTATTCGCTGTTTTTTTTAAATGATAATAATGTATTTCAAAAATGTAATCATAATGATATTTAGAAATATAAAAATAAAACAACAGTAATATTGATAATAATAATAAAACTACTACAGCTACTACTACTAATAATGATGATAATTTAAAATGCAAATAATGATATATAAAACATAAAACTAATAAGATATAAAACGAAGTAATGATAATATTGTTTAAAAAATATAATATAAGTATAGTATAAAAATAATTTAAAAAATAAACAAATAAAAAGGAGGATGAAAGAAAAACTACAATAATAATAATAATAATAATAATAATGATAATAATAATAGTAAATAAATAAAAAAAACAGGATAGTAACAGCAATAAAAAAATCCTAATAAAAATGTATTTGAATGAATAAATAAGTAATAAAATACATTTAAATGACATTTACACTTAAAAAAAACACACAATAAAGAGTAAGAGAGAAAGTTAAAGATACCTTGTTTTTTAGAGGGCAGACATAGTCTTTAATGTATTAGAGACATTATAGAATACATTTTCATGTCCAAACCACATTTATCCAAGAGAAAGCTGCACTTTAAGTGAGCACAGTCATCTGCAGTTAGCTGTGTGAGCTTGTCCAACAAGAGGTTTAAACATAATTCATATTTATTATACTCATATATATATATATAACTCATAACAGAATAATAGAGCAGCTGCTACCGAACAAAAAAAAGTTTTATAATAGACTCTTTTCATAGCAACAGTGCTTTTTACTCATGAATCAGAACTAAAGTTTTCATCACTCGCCACTGTTGCCATAAAAATAACCCCAAACACTGCTCAAAGTGTTCACATGTTCTCATGACAGCGTGTAATCTAATCCATCCACGGCTGCATGCATTCCCGTTCATTATCCGCCACGCTTTTATTAGTTTTCTCCTTCTGGATTCCATAAAAACAATTAAATTACGCCTGTTCCCTCTTTAGTTTGTCCTCTCAGAAGAATGTTTTTCTCCTGAAGCCTTTAAGGAAAAAACGTAGAGACAAATAGTCGTTTTAGCGGTTGTGACTTGTAGCTGTAGAAACACAGATTGGTTTAACTGATTATCACTTGTCTCCTAATTCTGTGAACCCGCAGTTTGACCCTGCGCTCAGCACAGCCGCGGGCAAAGATTAGCCAAAAACACAGGCGCACCACAACCGCTGCGGAGCTCAGTTAATAGAGATGGAGGAGGATGGTGTTCATTAACCCCTGCAGTCAGGGTCAGAGACCCCATGCTGACTAGTTTACCCCCCTCATGCTCTGCGCCGGATGGTGACCTGCCAGGAAAACACAAACTTATGGAGGCCTCGTTTAGTCTGCCCTACTTCTCCGAGCCCTCCTGGATCCACAGCGAGGACGCAAAAAGACCTCTCTAAATATGCTCTCCCTGGCCTTGTTTGAGTTTTATCTTGAAACCCATTTCAGATGGAGAGGAAATCAGCGTCCAGAGAAAAGTGGGAGCTGCTATGAATACACTCGCCTGCTCTCTGCGGCGAGATGAAACAGAGAGGTTTAAATCACAGGAGCTTCTCAAACAAAAGCCCCCACCACTTTTTTCTTAACTAAACAAAACCAGCAGCTGTTTTTGTTGATATAAAAAGCATTTGCTTCAGTATAAACTCGCCGGGTCAGTTTTCATTAGGAGTGTAATGCTGCTCAGAGGTCACAGATATTGTTTAGTTTGTTTAGTTTTAAAGTTTTAAAGTTTGAAGGGGCTCCGTGAGAGGTTCAGTGTCACAAGCCCCCAGGAAGTGCGCCATGACTTGATGCAAAATTGACATAGTGGCCGTAAGTGGAATTACACCATTTGAGTCGGTCACATGATGCACACTGGCCCAGGAAGACTTTTCCCCCATTTGCTAACATGGGGAAAGAGACGTCTGTAAATCAGTGAATTATTTTTTGTGAGCTGACGTAAAGCTGTGCAGTGTACTTCAGGTACCTCCTCCGTGCTGCTGCCTGCATGTCTGCAGCTCCCAAAGAATAGCATAAAAGTCAAGAGCGCTCACTCTGCAGCAAAATCTGGGGACCAAAATGTCACCTGAAGTACACTGCACAGCTTTATGCCAGCTCACAAAAAATTATTTACTGATTTACAGCCCTAGTTTTTATACTTCATCTCTTTATTTCAGCAGTATCTGACAGTTATGTGTTTTTTGGGATGTTGATGTTAAAGCAGAAGTGACGCCCTTCCAGCTTTAAAGCTTCTGTATGTAGCGGAAGCGTACGATAACTGCTTCATTTTCAAAAATATCCCCCAGATGGTCAGACCGAATTCTTCTCCGCCAGACTTCCCTCATACCACCGACACTAATCTCTACCTCGTTGGGAGTAATTATGTCAGAACCTTTCAGCATGCTGAGAAAACAAACAAAGAGGGAATGAAACCAGATGGAACGAGACTCCGGTACACTGTAAAGTCCTGTTGGTGATAGTTATATGGCAGTGATACTCATATTACAGCCTGTGGGCCAAATGTGGCCCCAGATAGAGTGCCAGGGGTCCCCCCACAGCCACTTTGTAATTCACAGTGAAAATATAGTGATTCACACTGGGATTTAATTATTTTTGTGTACTTTTGGTATATATAAAGGTGCTAAAGGACATAAAACAGCATCAAAATAGAGCTTGTTTATCAAAGAAAGTGCCAGTGGAGGATCCCCCACACCGCAAGACACAAGTCCCAGCCAAGGAAGGTCCTCGAAAGGTGCTAAAATCCTAGAAATGTCCTTAATCTTAGAAATATCCTAAAATCCTTCAAATATCTCAAAATCATACAAAATTTCCTAAAATACAAGAAATCTCCTAAAATACAAGAAATCTCCTAAACTACTAGAAACTTAGTTTAATCCTTGAAACGTGCAAAATATCCTAAAATCCAAGAAACATTCTAGAAAAATAGTTAAATCTTACAAATGTGCAAAAATCCTAAAAATGTGCTGAAATAATAAAAAAAATTCTAGAAACATCCTAAAGTCAGAGAAATGTCCTAAAATCCAAAAACATCTTAAAATCCTAGAAACGTCTCAAAATCTCAGAAGCCTCCTGAAATCCTACAAATATCCTAAAATCCTTGAAATGTCCCAAAATCCTAAACATAACACGTCCTATCTCGAAAAAACATCCTAAAATCCTAAAAACATGTATGGGGCCACTGTGACTGGCCCCTGGCCTTGTCATTTTGTAAAAGTGGCCCCCAGTCAAAGCGTATCCTTGTTATTTGGTCACAGGTGTGAATGTTTGTCCTGGTGGAGTGATCGGTGTCTCTCCGTGATGTTGATGTTGTGTAAACAAATTCTCCGTCATTCTGCAATATGCATAATCAACCAGCCCCCCTCGTCTCCGTCTCTGGCTCCCTTACCTAATCTCGCCGACTCCGCTGGTGAAAGGTCGAGCGCTGCATCTATCCATCATGCTGTCAGATGGAGGTTAACCCGAGGGACCAGGTCCCGGCTGCAGGACGTACTATTGACGCTTTACAGACAGCCGGCGGCGCGGTCTGCGGAGCCGCTACAGGCGGCAGCGTTTAAAGAAACACATTACCAGCCTTAATTGCTCTGTGGAAGGAGCGAGCGTGAGCTGATCTCAGGGGAGCGCCGGCTGTGGTGCGATGGTCTAAATGATGCGTACACGGGCAGGAGATGGATGACTGTCAAACTGCAACATATCGACAGTTTAAAGAGATTCTTCCCTTTGAGAGGACGTAACCTGATTTATCTTTTAAGTGCACACTCAAAACAAATCTAAGAACTAGACACTCAGTCACTGTGGAAACCTTTTTAGAAATCCTGCTTTCAGACATGTCTGTTTGAGAAAGGTTCAGGTGTGGAGGAGATGTTTTAATTAGGAATTTCATTTGCTTATATGTTTGCTGCTGCTGGATGGAGATGCATTCACTGTGAAAAATGTTGAAATAACAGCAAAATGACAGGAAGCCAGAGCATTTCTCAGATTTGAGGATTTTTCTCTGATTTCACGACATTTCCAGGATTTTTGAACATTTCTAGGATTTCAGGACTTTTCCAAGATTTCAGGACACTTCTCAGATTTAAGGACGTTTCCAAATTTCAGGACATTTCTAGGTTTTAAGGACTTTCCCAAGATTTCAGGACATTTCTCAGATTTAAGTACATTTCTAAGTTTCAGGACATTTCTAGGAGTTTAGGATGTTTTTAGGATTTTAGGACATTTCTAAGATTTTGTGTATGTTATATAATGTATATGTTTCTGAAACAGATTTATCATAGCACAGAAAAATAACCCACATCGCGTCACAATGATAATGCAAACAAGACTCAAATGTCTCTTTGGTGTCAGTTTCTTTATGCATGTGTGTACCTTCTGTGTTTCCTCCTAGATCTGTACTGCACCCTTGAAGTGGACTCGTTTGGATACTTTGTCAGCAAGGCCAAGACCCGCGTCTTCAGAGACACCGCAGAGCCTCAGTGGAACGAAGTCAGTCACACACACACACCTCTTTTTACTCTACGTTGCTTTTTTTCGCTAAAGAAAGCGTTTTAATCTCTGTTTTCTGCGTCTGTGTGGTTGAACAGGAGTTTGAGATCGAGCTGGAGGGCTCTCAGTACCTGCGGATCCTCTGCTACGAGAAGTGTTACGACAAAAGCATGCTCAACAAGGACGACAACGAGATCGTGGACAAGATCATGGGAAAAGGGCAAGTCCAGGTAAGCAGACAGCTGGTGACTCAAAGAGAGACGTCTGTGTCCTCCTGGGGACGTTTCCCAACATGTGACTCATTGAATTAGCTGTCTAGCCTTCTTTCACAATGGAGTGGTTTTGTCGCGGTGGCCTCTAATGAAGCTGGTTGGATTAATAGTCTGAGAGAGAGTTTATTTAAGGGGGGTTTCCCCGTCTTGTTGTGAGAAATGTTCCTATAAAAATCCCTCTCAGTCTTGTTAACTGGATCCTGCCTACACTGTGGATTCGGTGGTTTCTTTGGATTTTGGCATAATGCTGCTCGGCATTCTTGTTTAGGTTTTGGATAAGCAGAGGAGTCATATTTCCATTTTTCCAGAACTTCTATGGAAAATTGGTTTTGGTCAAGTGAAGTTTGACTCCTGTCATTTTTCTCTGCAGTTTAGTCCGAGTGCAGCTGCAGTTTCCTCCTCTGCGTTAACAATTCGGGTCAGATCTGAGGGTTTTAGTGGCTCTTGTCATCAGTTTATGTCCTCATGTTTTTCTCAAGTGATGCAGGTGTCAGTGCCAGAGGTCGGTGTGGATCAGCTTACTTTTGAACCTGTTTCTAATTCTTCAACTCTCCAAACTCAAAGGGAAACTTTAACTAAAGATATAAATCAGTTAAAACTTTCCAAAATGTGTGTTGCTGCTACACGTATAGAGTAACATTCGTAGTTAAAAGTTGCATCATTGACAAGTTGCAGTGGGAATACAGATCTCCTGTCTAACACAGAGAGAAAGTGGGGCAAAGGATGCATCGCAAAAAAATCCAATGAATCTGATGATTTTTGGAGGGTGTGTTGTTTCTTTAAGACTGTCTTTGAATGAAAAAAAGCACCCACCACATATTTGTTTTAGCATTTCCTGTTTGTCACCACCTTTCATACTTTTCTTACTCAGTT
The DNA here is from genome assembly GCF_008729295.1 of Plectropomus leopardus. NCBI lineage: Eukaryota > Metazoa > Chordata > Actinopteri > Perciformes > Serranidae > Plectropomus > Plectropomus leopardus. The sequence goes on along the minus strand of NC_056475.1, from coordinate 2,123,282 downwards.
TGACGGTTTGTGTCCTTGAAAGTCGATCTCATCCAGAGAGCAAAATGAGTGTGAGTGTGCTGCACCACACAGCCGTGCTTTACACATGCATCTCAATGTGGCATTGGATTTATTCTTATCATGATGTTGGATGTTTCTTAAATAATTAAGCTGTTGGACGGAGCTGATTGAAATCTGTGCATAGTTACTTAGACTGCGTAGTCAGCCTTTGCTCCAGAGTGCTGGAGAATAATTGAACCTCGACTTGCAGGTGTGATTGGGTTAATTGGGTCAGGAGTCCTGATGAAAGATTGACTGATCTGTCAGAGGATTGCAAAAAATAATTGTGCACATGCATGTATGTGTGCATATTTGTGTGTGTAAAGTTTTTTTTTTATTTTATTTTATTATTTTTTTATTTGCAATTACAAAGACACAGGGATGACACAGGGGGTAGGGGTGTGTGCAGGTTAATTACACACAGAAAATCAAAGTAGGGAGGTTAAATGTAGTTGTGCAAAGTCAAGATTTGAGTGATTATTGTGTATTATTATTGTAGGGAAGCTGCTTTGTGGAGAAAATTTAGGCCAAAAAGTATTTGAGTCACTACATTTGTGGTAGTAGTAATTATGTAAATTAACCAAAGGGCAGTCAGTAATATCTACATGTGTTCACACATACATGTATATGTAAAAATAAAAAACATAATACATGTAATTTATAACAGCATGTAATGTTATATGTAAATATTATAGTTTATGTAAGTGGCAATAACAGTCATGTGTATATAAATAGTGGAGGCATGACTAATAATAATGGCAGTAGAAGTTGTCGCCGAGTAGTATCCAAGACACAGGCACAGCCACAGACTGGATCACAGCATCAGCACAGCGATGATCGCGACACCTTCTACTGCCAGGCGCAACAGGAGCTTTACAATGCAGAGTTGTTGGAAATATTTGGATCACATGAGTCGCAAACAATACAACACAGCCATCACTGTAATCCACAGTTTTTATAATACTAATAATAGTCGTGTAGTCTGGTGTTTATCTGCAATTGTGCAGAAATATCAGGTTCCTGTTTGTCACCCCCAATAGTCGTTTTAGTAAATTTTGAAGCACAGATAACAAATATTTTCTGGATTCAGCTTCTATGACAGTATTTTATACTTTTTTATTTCTACAGACATGCAAATAGCAAGTTTAAAAAGCTGTGCAGCATTTGAATGTTTGAATGTCAGCGTTATGAATGAAGAATGAATTCACTTTTTCTTTGGTGAAGAGGTCTCTGTGACTCTTTCCACGTAAGGTGCAGTGATTCATCCCTGGTTCAGTGTCTTATATGACGGTGAAACCCACCCACTCTGGTATGCCAGTCAGAGAGACAAACGCTGCTGCTGCTGCTGGGAACATCCACTTCCAGCCAACAACAGCCAAGAAAAACAAACAAATACGCCACATGTTCTCTGGCTCACTGTGAAACGCAGAAACAGAGCGGACGGATAGATAGAAAGAGAGAGGGAATGGCATGTTCTCTCCCAGAGACTGAGAGGGTGGGAATGTGTGTGTGCACTACGGTATCGAGGGGGTTGTGTACAGTAGCTGGTAGAGAAAGCAGAGGACGGTTTTGATAAAGAAACTTTTTCCACTAATTGCATCAGCTGTGTAGAGCTTAACTGGCAAATATTCTGATGATCAAATAATCGTTTTTTTGAAGCACAGATAACCAGTATTTGCTGGATGCAGCTTCTATGACAATATTTTTGGCTTTTTTTATCATTCATGGTAGGAAATTGAAAATTTTAAGGTCTTGGACTGTAAACTAAGGATGCATTGATTCAAACTTTCCAGTCTCACCTGGATTTTGGAGGTTTAGGTTTATTTTATTTAAAAAATGGACAGTGCCAATTAATAAATACATGAGGTACAAAAATGCCAGAATCAACCAGCAGGCTATTTTTAGGTATCTTAAAAGCAACAACGAAAAAGAACAAAGAAAAAATATATACAGTTTAAAAAACGTCTTTAAACATATCAGCAAGAGAAAGAAAAACAAAATACAAACAAACATATAATTAGTTTTTTTTAAAAAAGAAGCAAGAAATGCAATTTAAAGACTTCAAAAGAATATACACATTTATGTCACCCACCAGGGTGATATAATGCGTTTATTGGTCTGGTGTGGCGCAATGCATTCTGGTAGTTGTAGGTTTTTCTCTGTTTTCTCTCATGTAGCACCAATTTTAAAGTATTTGCGTCTTTCTACTGCAGAGACCGACAAGTTGAGGTGCCTCTTTATATCTGTGAAATACTTCTTAACACAGTTTTCCCAACTTTGTAAAACAATAGATACATGAATGTATATACTTACTGAATTGCAAATCATCGTTAAAATAATGTATTTTGTACCAGCAACTTGTGAATAATTACATTACAATTCAAGTGTAAACCTTTTAGATGCAGACAAGCAAATAGGTCCAAGAAAATAAAGTGCAAAAGTGCATAAAATAGGAACAAAATGCTGCCTATGGGTGCAAAGTTGATAATAAAACACATGTAATCAGGTGTAATAATAGAACTGAATTGAGTAGATTGTCATTGGTACCTGAGCGAGCCATGTCAGTCAGTATCGCACGTTGCCTTGGGATGTGGGAATTTCTAACTTACATTTTTCATTTTTTAGGAAAACAATTAGTTGATAAATCCATAAAATCATCATGAATAATGAAAATAATCAGTTGCAGCCTTCAGCTGTGCATCAGGTGAAAGCGATACTGTGATATCAGAGGCACTGAGTCCAGGGTTGTGTTTGTAAAGCTAAACCAAAATAAATCCTAAAATAAACGCTCAGCCTGCTCATGTATACGTCGTGCTGCTGATGTCTTCGTCTAGCTCTGAACGCCGTGACGTTTAATCCATGAGTCATAAAATGTTTTTGTTTTTCCGAGATAAACTTAATCGCCGCTCACTTCCGTCTGGTTTTGGTTTGTTGTCACTAAAACACTGTGAAATCCTGACTTTTTTATCTGACCGCTCAGCGTTTATGTGAGGCGCAGAGACACGGTTGGACTGATGTTTCGTCACATCAGGCAGATAACACCCCCGTATTGTACCAGTTCTCCAGAGGGACACCAGTGTCCTCTCCAGTCCAGAGCACATACCTAAAGAGACTTTGACTCGGACCCGAGCTGTTTGCTTTGCTGGTGAGGCCGAGTTTAGAAGGAGCCTTCAGTGTTTTGCTTTCCTCTCTGGAGAGTCTCTGATTTATTTAACAAGCTCGTGGAACACTGACTGACCGTAAATGGGCATATTGGGCTGGAAGTTTTTTGTTTTTTTAACCCACCGCTGTTACTTCACTTTGTTACCGATGAGAAAGTTGATCGCCTGTGTCATCAGAAGGTGTTGTGGTTCAGGCCAGAGGTTTTTCATAGTGACAAGGAAACGTGAGGGTTTTTTTTTAGTTATTAATTTAATTTTTAAAAAATGTGCACACACGTAAGACTGCATAAAATCCAGATCCAAAAACAAAAGAAATTTGTCAAAAGAGGTTACAAGTGACAGGGTTTAACAAAAGAAAAGAAAAAAAAATAACAGAAAAAAGGGGAAAAAACAAACAAACAAACTCCAAGCTAATATGATTTTTTTAAAGTTCAGTAAAAATAAAATTCTCAAAATAAAAAACCTTTAGGAATGGTATTCATATTTTTGTTTGTGTACACACAAGACTGCAGTAAATCCAGTTAATACAAAAAAAAACAATCAAAAGAAGAAGCCAAAGGCTTATAAAACGATTGCCCAACAAATTCAAACAGTAACAATAAACAAAATAACTTTTAAAAAAGGATTTATATTGAAAATTATGTTTTAGGATTTGTTATGGTATATTAATAATATTATTTATTTTGTTGTTTTTTTTAAACTTTTTGTTTACATTCTCAGTAAAATGCATGAAATCCAGAGTATGAAATAAAAGTTGTTGTTTCTCTAATTAAAGAAAAAAAATGTTAGGAGAGGTCAAGAAGTTGCAGATTTCTGCAAGATATTTCTCCTCAAATTAACAAAAATATCTACTCTTTATGAATAATGACTGTCGCCAACTGCAGAGCCTCCTAATCTTCAAATCAGCTCAAACAGTAAGAGAGAAAATTTTAGCAGCAGCCGAGTTTAATGATCTGAAATGGTTAAAACGTAGATTTCAGACTCTTGTGTCGGACTGAGAGGCTCTCATCCCCTCTCACGTTTTTTCCCGAGCACCGACATTGATGAAATCTGCGTTCAGATACGACCCTCTTTGTGTTGGCTGACCCTCCTCCTCCTTCACACTGTTTCCACTCACTCCTGCACCCTGACTCCTCCGCCGCACAGAGACGCGGTAGGAAATGTGCGCAGAGATTCACGGTGCCTCTCTGGAGAGCATTTCATTTCTGCAGCTGTGATGAGCTCCTTTGTTCTCACTTTAACTCTCAGCATCACATAATTGGCCGCCATCTGGGGCTCTCGCTCCCTTTCTCCTCCTCCTCCATCTCGCTCTCTCCTGTGTGTCTCCACGTGTGCTCCATATGCATGTTCATGGTCGGAAATCATACATCTGTTGTCAATCCTTTACACTTCCCTGAAACATTATGTAACTTATAATGAGGAGCAATTACAATGTCGGCGTGCCCTCGACTTCTCAGAGATGCTTTGCAGAGCGGTATGTTTGTGTTTTCTGCAGGGAGAGAAAAAAAAGACTTAGAGGGATAAATGGGATGGCGAGGGGAGAAGAGACGTTACACAGAGATGCTTTGGCATTTAACCCTTTGAAACCAGAGAAAAATAAGCTTGATTTCTTAATGTTAACGTTAAAGGGCAGCGAGCAATTTAATAAGAAATGGCCCAAAACTTAGTAATGAATTAATTGCAGGAAAAAGTACAGGAAAATTGGGGGGAAAAAAGGTAAAAAAAAAAAAAAAAAGGAAAGAAAGAAAGAAAGAAAATAACCCCAAAAAAGTGCCAAAAATATTATTTTCTTTCTTATTTTGAAGTGTAATTTTTTTCTTTCATTTCTTTTTGTAACATAGTTTTAATGATATAATTAAGAGGTTTGTAAATATAGTTTTCTGCACATTTTTCTCTATTTTTTGTAATTATTATTTCATGTGATTTTTATTTTTTGTGTGCAGTTTGGATATGTCCTGCCAAGTTGCTCATTTTGTTTTTTTCTGTGTTTTGAAAGAAATCAAATCAATTTTCACAGGTTTCTGTGGTTAAAATGCTTGTGAAATGCAGCACAAAAAAACTGATGACAGTCCAGGTATCAAAGGGTTAAAATGTGGCTTTCTTCTTTCGCGGGGTCCTTAGTCATCAGACAGCTACGGCAAAGCTCTCCGGCTTCGCTCCTCCTACACGGTTCACAGTTCACTCTTTTCTCCTCGGCTGAATCAAAAGTCTGTCCGACGCCTCCGACTTGTACAGAGTCCAGCAGTAGCTGAGACCGAAACCAGTTCTGGCATTCGTTTATTCATAACTGGTTACATTCACAATTTAGTGATATTTTGTTTATCGGTTAACCCTTTAAATCTGGATCGACATCGTCGTCTTCGGCCGCGTTCAGACGCTTTCACAAGATTCAAGAAGGTTTATTGTCATTGCAAAACATCAGGTTCACGAGAAAGCAACGATAAAACAGGACACTAAAATCTAAAACCAGCAGAAACAGCAAATAAATACAATGAAACAGTAAAATAATTTTAGAAATTAAGAAATTAAATGAAAAACCAAATCAGTTTGATTTTTTGAGAAAATATGGGCTAAAGGGGAATGAAGTCCCACAAATTGCAAGAAACAAGTAAAAGTGACAAAGAAATAAAAGAAATTTTGCTTTAAATAAACATTGGCTGAATGTCAAGAAGACTTTATTTGTATATATTTTTTTAAATTCAAATTATATTAAAACTTTTTAAAATTTGATTTAATGTAAATTTAGCACTTTATTCAGGTCATTTTCTTGTTTTATGTTTTTCCTACTTTTGTTTTTGTGTATTTTGAGGTTATTTTCATTAACTTTTTGGGCCCATTTCTTAAAATTATAATACATTTTATGCACTTTTTACAGAAGATTTCTTTGTTTTTGTGCTTTCTTTTTTTGTGTTTTTTTTTTTTATAATTTTTAGGAAATTTTTTTGTTTTAACTTTTTTTTTTTCCTTATTTAGGGGTCATTTCTACTTGTGTTGCTCATTGCCTTCTTCACATATTTTTGGAAAAAAATCTGGCCAGTTTTTTTTGTCTCAAAGGGTTAAATGAGCTGAAATCCATGATGTTTTGGAGCCACGCTCGCAGTCCGTCACTTTGGTGCAGACTGATGTATCTCAACAACAATGGTGAGATTACGATGACGTTTTGAAGAAATCATTATCGTTTCCAGCAGATAAAACATGACTTTGTTTATTATGAAACATTTTGTATTACTGCTCCGTCTTGAATTTTCGATAAATCATTCAGTCTTAATCTTTTTTTCCTTTTCATGAATGATTGTGATTTTCCAGTTTTATTAACTCGAGCTTTCTTTGGACCGGTTTTGATCTGAGTTATTATTCGGTGATTTATGACGGAGCAGAAAACAGACTGAAAGCAGAACTTTGGGTCAAAGTGCAACAAACTCACAGTACGAATGTATTTAGGCCACTTGCTCCTCATGATTAACGTCACTCCGCTGATGTTTAAGGAAACATGTCGGCCTTCATCAGACTGTGAGGTCAGAACAGTCAAACGTGCCAACATTTAGTGTATCTGCTGTCCTTAAATCATTTCCTGTAACAGAGCTCTTACAGCTTAAGAAAGTTAGATTTAAGACTTTTTTAATGCCCCTCGGGATGAAATTTAATTCAACAGAACTGGAATTACCTGCCGTTTGTTGGCGGGATTTCTTTGCAATTTTCACTCTTGCCAACTTGAGTTGAAAAACTTTTTGCATAAAATACGCCGAACCACGTCTGCATTGGCTTGTAGCAGTTTCAGTCACAACACATGCGGATATGGAAAGTATGTTTTCTGAGGAAAATTTCTTTTTGTCTTTAATTTTTTTGGGGCTTATTACAGAAAAAAATGCCATTTTTTATTTTTGGTGTTGTTGGGGTTTTTTTTTCTTGAAATTTTTGGGGAGTTTTTTTTTTAAAGGAAACATTTTTGTTCTTTTTTAACTAATTTTTATTATTTTCAAAGAAAAAACATTTGTGTGTATTGGCATGTTTTCTGCCAAAAAAGTGTCCATATTTTTTTTATATATAATTTTTTGGTGATTTTTTTAAAGAAAAAAGTGGCCTTTTTTTTCTTAAAAAAATTTGGCAGGAAAAAATCATGGGCTTGGAAGTTCATTTTTCTTTAAAAAAAAAAAAAAAAGTTTTTCTTTTTGTCTCTAAAATTTTTGAGTGATTTTTTTAAAGGCCACTTTTTCTTTGAATTTATTGGTGATTTTTAAAGAAAAAAAATCACCAGTTTGAAGGGCATATTTTCATTAAAAATTACAAAAAAATGACACCATTTATCACATGAGAAACTGTAATTACAGAAATTGTTGTTGGGTTATCGAATTTCAAAACGGTCCTTGAACATATAATATACCGTTACATTTTATGAAACAAAATTTCATGACTAATTCCCAGGGTGTATTTAGTTTCAGAATTGCCTTTTCTTTGCTCAGTGCAACATCCGATTTCAATTTGTCACCCGACAAAAGCATCGAGGCCGGGTGACAAATGTTGATCAGTGTGTGTGTTTTGTTTTCACACTCACAGAAACTCGATTTGGCAGGTCAGGGGCTTTTCCTCTCCTCCTCCATAAAAGAGAAAAAACGTGGGTATCTGCACGTTTGCATGATCTGAGAGCGCTCACAGGAGTGCTTGTAGTTATTTAGGGCGTGCAGATCCCCGGTGGCGGTGGAGTGGATGTTTCAAGTGGGAACAAAGGCTGTCTAAGTGAGGCCTGTGACGGAGGAGCTGCTTTGTGGGGAGATGACAGAGAAAGACTCGAAATCCATCAAAACGCTGCGATCGGCTCCACTGATCAAGGATCGTCTGATGAAGGAAGTCGGCTTAATTGGGACTCATCAATAAAAAAAAGAAGCACCATATGTTCAGACGCCGACACACGATGAGGGATGAGCCTCATAAAAAATATATACAGCCGGAGAAAATATAGGGGCCGTAAGAATTAAATAATGGGGGGAGAAAAGCAATAAGGATGATCTTTGTTACTGACTGTTACACTGCAAACCCCCACCCCGACACACACACACACACACACACAGCCAGACAAAGGAGACACAAGCTAATAAACAGCAGGTAATCTAGCAGGCTGAGGTTATTGATATCAATTACAATGTATTAGCCCGTCACCCGTTTGAGTGTGTGTGTGCGTCTGGTTTGTCCCCAGGGGGGCTGAACACACACAGCAGAGCCCCATCTGTTAATTTTGTTGACAGCTATGTGTATGTATGTGTGTGTGTGTGTGTGCGCGCGCGCGTCGCGTGTGTGTGTGTGCGTGCGTGTGTGTGTGTGTGTGTGTGTGTGTGTGTGTGTGTGTGTGTGTGTGTGTGTGTGTGCGTGCGTGCGTGCCTGCAGGGGGTGTGCAGGGTGGAAACATGACAGATCACAGCCCTAAATGACAGGGGAGGGGGGGCCAAAAAACAAAAAAAATGACACCATCTATTAGATGGTAATTTTTATGAATACCTACACACTGAGGCATGAACACACACACACACACACACACACACACACACACACACACACACACTCCCTCATTAAAACCACCGAGCTCCGTGGTCAAAACAAATACGACATGAAATGCCGCCACGCTGCACGCCCCAGAGGCGAGGACATTTTTAACAGAAAATATGTTGGAAAAGCAGTCGGGAGTCTCGAGCTCAGCTTCTACGGAGAGAAAAAATAAATAAAAATATGATTTCGTTTCTGAAAGTGTAAATTCTGTGTTACACTGAAATAGTTTTATTTAAATGAGAATAACTATAACTAGTGTTAGTGTTTCTCAGATTTTAGGATGGTTCTGGGATTTCGGGATATTTCCAGAATTTTATTATGTTTATATGATTTTAGGACATTTCTAGGATTTTAAGGTTTTTTTTTTAGAATTTAGGAATTTTTAGGACTTTAGGTCAGTTCTTAGGATTTTAGAAAGTTTGGAAGATTTTAGGGTGTTTTCAGGATTTTAGAACTTTTAGAAAGAAAGAGAATTAGGATGTTTGTAGGATTTTAAAATCATCTCCAGGATTTTAGGAACTCTCTCTGTTGGGGGGTGTGGGTGATCCTTAACTGGCACTTTATTTATTTTACAATAAACAAGCTCTATTTTGATGATGTTTTATGCACTCTGGCATCTTATGTATACTAAAAGTACAAAAAAATCCCAGTGTGAATCACTTTATTTTTTATTGTGAATTAAAAAGTAGTTTGGGGGGCCACCTGGCACCCTATTGGAGGCCACCTTTTTTTTGCCCGCAGGCTTTAAATTGAGTATCGTTGTTATAAGAATTTTAATTTTGAACTTTCCCCATCTGCTTACAGATGCTTTTACTGTTTTAATGTCAGCGTCCTCCTCACATACTGTACACGTGACTAAAAGCACTCTGCTCGTGTTATGACAGCTTGATGTTGGCGTGATTGTTTGGTGGCGTGATGAGAGATTAGATCAGAGTTTGAGGCCAGCACTTTCTGTTCTGGCCGCTAATTCTCCAGATGACCGTCCGACTATTAGCTCCAAACAACAGCACCAATAAACCCTTCACACACTGCAGCGTGTAAACGTCAAACTCTGCGTCTAATGCTTCGTATGGAGGGAAAGCGCTTCGACTCTTAAGTGGGAAGGAGAGTGCAGAGAGAAGCTCGCCCTCAAACTTTACAGCCCCTCTGCACCCGTAGTTTTACAGTAACTTCCCGCTAATGCGTGCACCCCCTGTCCGGCTCCTCGGCCTCGGTTTGGGAGCTACCGTAAGAGCTGCCAGGAAACAGCTTCATCACCCCTTTTCTCTTTTCGCTTAATGCCCAACTTTTCTGGCTCCATTATCTCCGGGAAGCCGTTCAAAACAATCAAGTTACTGCCTACTGAGGTCTGCATAATAAAAAAGAAAACAATAAAATCAACCTCCCGCGTCCTGCAGAGGGGGGTGCACGGCTGTCAGGGATGATGGGAGGAGAAGGGGGAGGAAGGGGTTAAGATGCTGAGGTGGTGTCTCTTTGCAGGAGACATTATGGAGATGTTGCATGACTCATAAGGAATAAAAGGATGATCTGCTACGAGCTACGTGCAGGACGGCACACCGCAGAGAACGTGCAGTTCCTCTGCGGCACGGAGCAAAATAACACGAGGCCAAGAAACGTGTTTCTACAACGTTAGGACTTTTGTAGGATTTTAGGACATTTTTAGAAATTTAGGGCATTTCTTGGAATTAAGAAACTTTCTGATTTCAGGACATTTCTAGAATTTTAAGATGTTAATTCGATTTAAGAAAATTTCAATAAGACAATAAATTGTTTCTAGGATTTAAGAACTTGTTTGTAGCATTTAAGAACATTTGCAGAATTTAGGATGTTTCTGACATTTTAGGACGTTTCTAGGATATTTCTCAGATCTGAGGGCATTTCTAGGATTTTCGGACTTTTCTAAGATTTTTGAACATTTTTAGGATTTTTAGACATTTCTCGATTTTTAAGACATTCCTAGAATTTTAGAAAAGTTGGCTGATTTTAGGACATTTCTAGGATTTTATGATGTTTCTAGGATTTTATGATGTTTCTAGGATTCTATAACATTTTCAGGATTTTAGGACATTTCTCAGATTTCAGGAGGTTTCTTGGATTTTACAACATTTCTCGGATTTTATTGTATCTACGTTAAAAAATATCCAGTATTGTGATAACAGTAGTGCTGACTGCTTAAAGACATGTTTTAAAGTCTAACAGTGGGGGTGTCCCTACAGCGAGACAGCTGTGCTGCCCAGACACCCAGTTATTTTATATCTTAATTTGATTTGGGAGATATCCATGCTCTATGTTTTGGACATGTAGTTCCCATAAACTGGGAGCTTCAGGGGACGTAAATAGGAGGTTCAGTGTTGCAGTGAAGTCAGTTAGTTGTGAGCTAATACTTGAGCCCCCTTTATTCAAATCTGTGGCAAATTGGCACCATTTAACAGTACGCTAAATTAGCTATTGGCAGCTTGTGTTTTTGTATTATGTAATCGGATGTACAGAAAGCTGTTTGATGCTGAAGAAAACTGACTGAACGTGATGATTCTCGGGGAAGTTTAGGGGTTAAAAGGAGCGTATTTGAGAAACACGTTACTTACAGGAGAATTTCTCTTTTCTTCCTCAACGATGCGACTGAACGACTGAGGGTGCTGGTGGGTGTATGAACGACTCTTCCTCTGATAAGACGAGGAATAAAAGCACTTAGAGGTGAGCCCAGGGGAGGCCGGGGACGAGGTGCACGAGGGCCGGATTACCAGATGAAAGCGTTGCTGTCGCCGGGTGATACGATGCGTTCCTGCTCCACAAAGCAGCAGAGCTGTTAACCTAAACAGTTACATAACTGCTCCTCTGAAGACAAAAACTGCAGCTACAGCTCACACATGAGGTCGCTGGGGAGAACGTGCATGAGGCAGACCAGCAGACGCTCGGCACTTCACACTCGAAACCAGTTCAAGTCAGTCCAGTTTGGCGTCCCTTTAGAGACAGACAAGTAGACTCACACTGGCAGTTTCCAGGAAACTTAACTTATTTTGATCCTGAAAAGTCTGTAATTAACAAAACATGTATCTCCTTATTGGAACTTAAAAAACCTGATGTTTTCTTTTTGGTTATTATTTGTTTTTCTCTTTAAGCAGGAAGATAAACGACAACAACAAAAGAACAGAACAAACAAACAAAACCCTGAGGTATCTTTTTTTTTTAAACTGTAGGAATTTTGCAAATATTTAAATCTGCACACACATAAGACTGCAGTGTATCCAGTTAATAAAAAAAGAAATGTGTCAGATTTCAAAAATAAATAAATAAATTTTAAAAATCCTAAGCTAACAGAATTTATATTTATTTAAAAAAAAATAACAATAAAAAAAATTTAAAAATATGTAGGATGTGAATTTATTTTATGTGCACACACAGTAAGACTGCAAATCCAGATAGTAAAAATTAAGAAATGTGTCAGGAGAAGGAGCATCAGAGTTTTATAACAAACATTCCCCATTAAAAAATGGGAAAACAGGGTCCAGGTTAAAAAAATACAGAAATTTCCCTGTAATGCCTGAGCCTCTCTCTCTGTTTAAAACAATTTTCTATTCAGTCAATAAGATAATTTAATTTGATTTAACCCCGTGTTCCCTCTTCGGTGGTCTCTCTTGCTGCGTCCTGAAACAGTCCAGATATAATTCAGTTTCCCTCTCGCTGCAGCGCACTCATCTTTTATTCTAATTCACATATAAACTTGACGTCCCCCGGCTGCTCGCAGGCTGTGGATTTATGGACAGCAGATGACATTGGGGACAGATTCACCTCGTCCCTCTCATCACGGCCCCAGTCCAACTCTCTGAGGGGCAAAGCTCATTTCATGCTCGTCTCTGCCCGCCGGCGTGCTGAGAGGCTCAGCCCGAGGATTGTCTCGGGTCTGTCAAATCCCCGTGTGGTCACCGGGATGACCGTCCTGTGTCTTCAAGTCTGCCTGGGAGAAGTGTCCTTTGTTTCCGCTCTGTCGTCTTTGCAGGGTTCACCTGCTGTTTAAGGCTGATATTTGAAATATTTGTGATGGGAAATTCATAGAAGAGTTAATCTAAAGTACTACAAATCATGTAGAGCAGCTTTTTCTCTCGCTCCTCCTGTGCACCTGGGCAGAAAAAAGTCAGTTACTATGGTTACGGGGCTGCTTGAGCCGCTTCTGAAGTCAAACTAACGGCTAAAATGGATATTTATTGTATGTTCAGTGCAGTATTTGCTGTTGTTTTGATGCCCTTTTGGATTAAAAACAAACGTTTCAGTCCACTTATGCTTGGAGGTCGCCATTTTCTGGAAGTAGAGAAATGTCCGTCGTCATGTAGGGGGACATGACGACGGACCATTTCTCTATGTAAGGGGACGTGACGACGGACATTTCTCTATGTAAGGGGGACGTGACAGGCTTTTAAAACCAACTCTAATCAGATTAGACGGCTCCATGTAAACATGCCCAGAAGACAGAAGCTTTCTTCTGCAAAAAAAAGATGATTTTAGATATATAATATATATATATATATATATATATTATATATATATATATATATATATATACTATATACAAGATTATGCAAACATTTATCTTTCACAGCCATTTTAAGAAAATTCCAGGATGATTACCACAAAGTACTGCATTTGCAGGGTATGTAAGCTAAGAAAAGGTCATGACGTGATGACAGCACGTGGTAAATGTGCCACTGTGGATGTTACGAAACGTATAAACAGATAAGAAGATGGTATAATTTCAGAGTGAGGCAGAAAGACTATCAACAAGTACAAATACATCTGCATCGGCCGCTCACGTAGAGTCTGCAGCTGTAAATCAGCCTTTATGTGTCAGACTATTTCTTTTTCAGACATACTGACCGCTTTCTGTCTTTACAAGCTACTTTGCAGCCTGATTTTTAACAAACTGCAAACTTTTTTTGCGTCTCCTCCACGCTGTCCTCCTCCGTCACTGGCTGACGGGTTGCACGGGTCGACGCCCCCTCGGCGTCTCTCTGCCTCCTTTGCTTTCTTAATCAGGTTTCACATCACTGCCAGAACCGAGAGGCAACTGTCTTTTTATCCCCCAAACCCCAGAGAGACCAGAACACTTTCTCCCTCTCTCCTCCTGTTGTTGTTGGCAGCGTTCAGCTCGTATTAACATAAATGGGCCTCAGCAGCACACAGAGTCCCAGCATGGAGAGCCCGGTCCGGCTTTCAAGTGGTCCGTCAGGGGAGCGGAGCTGTTCCTGCAGCGTTTGGATGTGATGGATATCCATCTGCAGCTGACGTTTGCTCTGCTTTTATTTTGAAGCCTGCGCCCCCCCGAGGGGAGCCGCTGACGGGGTCGGACAGTTAATGAAGCCGGGGCGTTTACTCAAACGCCACTTTGTTAAAATGCTCTCCTCGGCTGTTTTGTTTAGACGTGATGATTGTGCAGGAACTTCGATGCTTTCCACATGGCCCGGGCCGGGTCTGAGGCCGGGCCCGCCGCGGTTCTGCACCTCGTTATGCAGGATGGTTTATCTGCAGCGGGGCCTGTTTGAGGTTTCTTCTAGGAATTGGGGGTTTGGTTGGGAGGACAGCGGGGCAGCGGTCACCATCAGGAATAAATGGAATTACAATGAACAGTTTGTGTTTTTATACTGGCTTCAGCCCAGAGCGTGTCGTAGCTCAAGTAAATTTTAGCTTTTCTTTGTGGAAATTCGAAGGCAGTCGTCAGAAGTTTACTCTGGCTGCCTGTTAGATTTCACACTGATTTTAAAACCCTTTTGGTAGTTTTTAGGCTCTGCATGGCCGTGCACCAGACTACATCTCAGAGATGCTTTTGCTTTATCAGATCCTCTGACTCTGCTTTTTTTAGCTGTTCCACAAAGTTAAACTGAAATATTTGGTGATTCTGCTTTTAGCCTCCAAAATGCTGGAACAGCCTGCAGAGAGGAGCTGGAAATATTCATATTTCAAACTAAAAGCCTTTGTTTTTGCTCTGGCTTTTATGTAGCGTAATACTATCACAATTTTATGGTTTTTATCGTTATTAAAATCCATTTTTTAAGATCCATTTATGCTTATTTACTGTTATTCTTGATTTTGTTTCTTCAGTCAGTTTGCATTCAATTTGTGTGAAAGTTGTTACATAAATAAAATCTGATTTGATTGATAGAACAAAATGTTGGCATTGTACGTTTCTGCAAAACCCGGATGCGTTAGTGTTTCGTGTCATATCAACATTTCCATGATGACTTTGGATGGCGGATGATGTGACACAAAGGCCAGATGTTTTCCAAAACTGCAAACTACTATTCAAAACCAACAAACACCAAAACTGGTCCGTTTTTAGTGAGTAATTGGTGTTTTGAGCAGCTCATTAGATGTATCGTATTTATATTTTCGGCAGCATTTCTTTGTTTTTCCACCAAGATTAATGCCACACAGGCGGGTGTGTTTTAATTAGACATCGCTGCTTTTGCTGACGTGTTATTGACATCATGATGTTTTCTGCCAGAATAGCACCACAAAAAGCGATTGTTTTTTTACAGAGACATCGCAGTATTTCCAGCCGGGATATTTGTGTTTTTACCAAGATATTACTGCGTTTTCAGTTGTTACATTGCCATGAAAGTGGTTGTTTTTTCCCATTCCTGCGTTTCCAGCTGAGATAATGCCGCAAAAAGCAGAATTTTGTTTCGTTTTTTTGTATCTAAACGTCCATATATTTCCCGCTGGGATTGTGCCATGAAAAGCCGTTTGCCAGGACAGCGTTATGAAAAGAGGTAGTTTTTTTTACGGAGACATCACTGCGGTTACTGCCGGGTCAGTGTCACGAAAAGCGCAGTGATTGTGCTATCAAGACCGTTTTTTTAAATACGTGACCTTTTCCTAACAGTAGCCAAGGGTTTACGTACCTGAACCTAAACACTTTAACCACAGAGTATTTTCAACACGGTCTCCTAAAAACAGACACATTTAACGCGTCTTTGGTTTGCAGAAACAGAAAATGCCAACATTGGATCTGGTGGTTAGTTTGAGTTCAGGGTGACCTTTTAGTCCGTGCGGCTGGTTTCAGGGTGATCTCGCCGCTCACCACACTTCTCTGCTGCATCCTGTCGACCGTGCAGCAGTTTCGCTCTAAACGTTTTCCCCAGAAGCGTCCACAAGAATCCGGCAGTATAGTGTGTCAGAGGGATTACTGACATCCTGGTTTTCGTTTTACGACCTCAGGAGAAGCTTTGCGGAGCATCCAACGATTTTAGTCATTTAGTGTCAGCAGCGGCGGCGGCTCGGATCTAATGATGTTCTCGACACGATGAGAGAGGAACGCCAGAAAAACAACAACTGGTTTGACGATCAGGCTCAGAGGACGGTTTGATATCGTCTCTCTGTGTTTTCCACGTTCACATTTTATTGTTGACATCCCTGCTGAAAAATTCCAATAATTTCTGACAGATGAGACTCGTGCCTCATTGTCCGCCAAGGGCTGTGTGTGTGTGTGTGTGTGTGTGTGTGTGTGTGTGTGTGTGTGTGTGTGTGTGTGTGTGTGTCCTTGTCCTTGAGCACTCCAGTCTTTGTTGAAGTACCTATAGATCTGTTTGTTTATGCCTCGGTAAACTGTCGGCTGTTTCTTCACACTTTTATCACGTCAGGAGCCCAGGGGCCGGTCGCAGCGGCTCCAAACATGTTTCTAGGATTTTAAGATGTTTTGAGGATTATAGAACGTTTTTAGGAATTTAGGACGTTTCTCAGATTTAAGGACATTTCTAAGATTTTAGGACGTTTCTGAGATTTTAAGACATTTCTAGGGTTTTTGTGCTGTTTCTAGGAATTTAGGACATTTCTGACATTTCTAAGGTTTTAGGACATTTCATACATTTTAGGATGTTTTTAGACATTTTAAAGATGTTAGGAAGTTTCAAGGGATTAAAGACTTTTCTAAAATTTTATGGCATTTCTAAGAATTTAGAACATTTTTAAGGATTTTAGGACATTTCTTAGATTTTAGGATGTTTCTGGGGATTTAGGGCATTTCAAGGATTTTAGAACAATTTTTAGGATTTTAGGACATTTCTTAGATTTTAGGAAGTTTCAAGGGATTAAAAACTTTTCTAGAATTTTATGGCATTTCTAAGAATTTAGGACATTCCTAGGATTTTTGCGCTGTTTCTAGGAATTTAGGACATTTCTCAGATTTTAGGACGTTTCTGTGATTTTAGATCGTTTCTGGGATTTAGGACATTTCAAGGATTTTAGGAAGTTTCAAGGGATTAAGTACTTTTCTAGAATTTTAGGGCATTTCTAAGAATTTAGGTCATTCCTCTGATTTTAGGATGATTCTATGAGTCAAGGACATTTCTAAGATTTTAGGACATTTCTCCTATTTTGGGATGTTTTGAGAATTTTGGGATGTCTCTTGGATAATGGGATTTTTTCTGGTATTTTGAGACATTTCTCAGGACATTTCTAATATTTTGGGAAGATTCTAGGATTTTAGGATTTTTCTGGTATTTGAAACATTTCTAAGATTTGGGGATGTTTCTGGGTTTTATGTTAGGAGATCTGGGTGTGCGGACAGAGGTCCACTGGCACTTTTTTATTATAAACAAGCCCTATTTTGATGCTGTTTTATGCACTCTGGCACATTATGCATAGTAAAGGTACAAAAACAATTCCCAGTGTGAATCACTTTATTTTTATTATGAATTAGAAAATGGTCGGGGTCCACCTGGCACCCTGTCAGGAGCCAGATTTGGCTGTAAGTTGAGTATCTTCCTAAAGTCTAAACACTCGTGAGGGTGTAAGATGCTTCTGCTCATTCAAAGCTGAGTGTTTATTAAGCGAGTCAGAGTCAGTTGATATCTAGTGTTTAGCTCGTGCGTCCTGCGCACCATATGCAGAAGAAACGGCAGCTGACTCTTAATCAGTAGCTTGAGGTACCGCAGCTGTTATTTTTAGGTTTCTGCATGCACTTTTTGCATGTTAGAGTGTTGCGGAGGCATCTGCTCGGCTCCTGTAGTGATCTTAGCGTGTTCACGGGTGAGTCAAGAGAGAAAGCCCCCAGCCACAAACACACACGCTGAATTTACCCGCCAGACAGGAGAAAAATGAGTGGACATGAAAACTGCTGGCTGAGGGAAATACGCTTATTAATAATATTCTTCCCAGGCTTGTAGGAAGATTTAAAGTGAGTGCAAGATCCCAAAAATACTGCTTTTAGCCCGCAGCCTTATCTAGACTGTGACCTTTAACCTGATGTACAGTTACTGAGATGTGGTTTATGACACACAAGTTTATATCTGAACGCAGCGGTACAGTAGGTCAGAGGTAAATAAGCCGCAACATCCAGTATGTGCATGACAGCCAGGAGGTTAAATTAATGCCATTTTAGTCCGTTAGCACAATGATTTTCCCTCTAACAGATTACATTTGAATTTGGCTGAATACTGAGTTTAGCTTACATATAAATGCTGTGTGAATTTTGTACTGCTACGTATATGGAGTTTTGGCTGTTTCACTCTTTTTTCTCTTTGACCCTTTGAAATCTAAGCAAATAGACTTGATTTTTTTTATTTATTTATTTATTTTAAAAGCATGGAAGAAGACAATGAGCAGTTTAACAAGAAATGTCCCAAAAATGAGCAAGAAATTTGTAAAATAGTTACTAGAAAATTATCTTAAAATGAACACAAAAAAGCAAAGAAAAGAAAAAACAAAATGAGACAAATAAATGACCCTAAGAAAGTGCAAAATATATATATATATATGGCCCATAAATTAGCAAGAAATTTGTAAAAATTAACCAGAATATAAGCTGAAAATAAGCAAAAAGGAAAAGAAAAGAGAGGTTAAAGCTATTGTTCATAAGAAAGTGTAAAAAATAAAATAAAAAATATGAAAATAATAATAAGAAAAAAGTATTTAATAACGTAATTTTAAATGTATTGTTATAAGAATCTCTAATAGTCTTCTGGATATGAACATAAATGAGAAGAAACTTAAAATAAAATGTAAACCAGAGGACAAATAATGCAAGATGCAGGACACATAATGTCTGAATAAAATAATACAAAGAAATAGACAAAAAAAAACATTTTAACCACAAATAAAAGGAAATAAAATATATTTAAAAAATAAATTAAAATGGTAAAATAGATAAAAAATAAATAAAACAAATAAAAAGACGACATCGCTTAAAATGAAGTCTAAAAAAACGGGATTTAAGAAGTGATTCTGCAGCCGTGTCTTTTTTGGGACAGAGGACATGTTGTGTTAAACACTATGTAAGATGTTTGCCTCAGCCGTTTCAGGTCATGGCTTCAACCTGCGTGCTCTCGTGTTCGTTTTCTCCCTTTTTCACGTTTCAGCAAGTCCCGACGACCTTTCCGTATTCCTTCCACTCCACTTCCCAGAGTGCCACACGGCCGTCCTCATGTTTAATGTAAACGCAGGCAGGTGGTGAAACGCTGAGACGACCTCTGATTTGTAGCGCCATGTTCAGAATCAAACAGTTTTTTTGGGTTGTTACGAAGGCTTTTTGTCGAGTCTTTGACTTCCTGTGACATTCATATGGCAGGACCGTGAGCGGTGCCAGCCGTTTGATGCTGCTTTATGACTTCCTGTCCCGGGGCGAAGGAGGGAGACTGCCCGTTTCCTGTCCGGACTGTGCTGCGAGCACACAAGGCTCTTATCTAATTTGTTTTTGTTTATCAGTAAATATCGGAAACCCGGCCCACACTTGAAAGTGAGGCTTTATTAATCAGGTTTAAAGTTTTCACAGTCGGCAGTCGTAGCTGTTGTGAAGCTGTTTTCCAGGTTTTCGTCTTGAAGCCGGCCACCCTGACAGTGTTTACCTTCAACCCCGAAACAAAGCATCCCTCACATGGCAGATACACACACGCTGAAACGAGTCAAAATGATGCCAACATATGTGGATAATCGTTGTAAGGTGGATTCCACGTATTGTTTACAGGTCATGGAAAACCTGGAAAAGCAATGGAATTTGAAAGAAGCAAATTTCCAGTTTTGGAAATCTTAATATACCCTGAAAATGTTTGAAAAAAGTCATGAAAATCTATTTCATAAACCCATATAATAGGACATGATGTGTTTAAGGACTGTCAGAAATTAAAATTTTAAAAATAATTACTGCTTCTGCAGTTTCTGGCTGTGGTAATTGGTGCCATTTTGGTCATTTTTTTAAAAGAAAAAACACCCTCCAAACCCCCAGGCTTTTTTTTAAGAATTGAGGTTGCCAAAATAGTACCTTCAAAAACTGCTAAAATTAAAAAAAAAAAAAAAGAATAAAAAATAGAAATTGCCCAAATATGAAAAAAAAACTAAATCGCCAAAATGATTTTTTTATAAATCGCCAAAAACTATTAACGATAAAAGCCAAAATGTTTTCTTAAAAAATCGCCAAAATAAAAAAAAAAGCAAATAGCCAAAATGTTCTCTTAAAAAAAATTGCCAAAAACTTCTAAAGAAAAAGCTAAAAATGTTTTCTTCAAAAAGCACCAAACACTGAAGAAAAAAATCGCTGGCTCGCAGGTTTGAAGGGCTGTTTTTCTTTTGTATTGGTGGTAAAATAAATGCAAAATACAGCAATTTATAGATGTGTGTCTTTCCTCTAAAGCCAAAATAAACATCATCAGTAACTCCCCGAAATGATTTGAAATGCTCCTTTTCGCACCACCTTCTCCTCTCTTATAAATAATCAACAGTCCCTTTTTAAATATATATTATCCAAATTCATTCAAACTCACGTTCAATTAAAATATATTCAAATAATCTATTTTATAGTAATGAAAATGAACCGATAAGAAGAAGAAGACAAGGTGTTGTCTTTAAAATCTGCCTCAAAGTCCTGGAAAAGTCCTGGAAATTTATTGGTAAAAATGTGTGTGAACACCGTGTTTAACCCTTTCGCAGCCGTAATAACAAAGCTCTTGTTATTGGCTTCTTCAGTTTCGGTACCTCGATGTTTGGCCGCCACAGACGAGGTTAATGATGATGTAATTGTTTTCACGTGGAGGAAATGTGTGTGAAGTCCCTGCAGACTCCCCGCTGTGAGGATGTTTTGAACTCGTCAGCTGTGTGAAAGATGAGGTCATCAGCGGCGCGGTTAGCTCGTGTTTACAGCAGACGGACGCCACATGTAACGCGTCGCGGATCAAAGACACTTTTTCGATTTGATCTTCTGCCTCTTTAACACATCGAGGAATGTTAAACTTCTCTAATAGAGAGGAAGTGTTTAAATGTGGAGCTCAGACATAAACACAAAATGTTTGCTCTAATATAAGCACTTTATGCACTTTCTGAGAAATTTGCTCGTGCAATTATGCAAAACTTGAAGGCGCACTTTAAAATAACTTAACTCTGACTTAATCACTGAAATTAACCAGTTTAGAAAAACAAACAAACAAAAAAATACTTTATTTGCCTCATACTGTATATGCTGGAACACCTGCATTCACCTGAAACATTAAACCCAATCAGCAGGAAAAATATCACAAATATTTGATATCAGCAAATATAGTATAAGATACTGTGATTGTTTCCAGGATTTTACAGGAAATAAATGTAATACTTCACAATAAATTACTGTAAAATTGATACACTGATATAAATATGAAGATGATTATTTCCAAGGTTTTACAGGATACAACTGTAATATTTAATAAATAATTAAATTTAATGAACAGAAAAATCTTTTTTTTCCCTTTTTAATTCGTGTAATCAAGTTTTTCACCTCTTACAGATCATAGTTTACTGGCGAAAAATCGCTGGTTTTCCATAAAAAAAATTCAAACTTTTTTTCTGCAAACTAGTAAAATGTAGATATTCATCAAATTTATTTCAACACATTCTTTTTTTAAAAATATTTTTGATATACTTTCTCATGGGGGCATGTTGATTAATTCAGACAACGCATCTCTTCTGACCCTTTAGATTCGAATTTTACATTTTAAAACTACATTTTATTTTTTACAGTCTTTACATCAGCAAACCTGAACATGAATTAGAAAACATTTTGTTTGTGTGTGCTTGTTTTCATGCTCCAAAAATTATTAAAAATATTTTTCCTGTATTTTTCAACTTTGAAACGGGTCAATTTGACCCACAACATAACAGGAGGGTTAAATAATAGTGATATTGATACACTAAAATATTTCACTCTGGATTTACATGAATTAGTTGCATTACTTTCTCAGCAAGTTACTGCATTTTTTTTTACAGTAATTTATTGTGAAATACTACAGTTAAATCCTGGAAATAAATAACATCAATTTGTATCTAAAGCAGTGCAAAGTTGTAAACAGAGTATTGAGAACAGTCTGAAGCCTCCGGAGGTTTTTGCATGTTTACCTCTTTATTTAAACTTTATTTAAACACCGAAACATTAAATATGTGACAGAAGAAGCACGATAGGTCCTCTTTAAGTAACCTTGCAGAACCGCAGCGCTCTGCAGCTCTGAGTGTTTCTCAGATGACGAGCTCTGTCTGTGCATCGCTTTGCTGGAAGCAGCCTGTTGCATAACCAGCGTGTCGTGCTGGATTCATCCCAGCAGTGTTTTTTTTGTTTTTTGTTTTTTTAACGTCCCTGACAGATCGGTAAAATGTGTTGATCCGGCGGGGGAAGCTCGAGTGTTGCACTGTACCTGTTCCCTGTGCCGGTCCTTTCAAAGAGCCGAGTGGGTGTTTGTGAGGGAGGGCGCCTTAAAAGTCTGATTCACAGAGTCACACACTGTATGAATTATGTAATGTGTGTTGTGTAATCGCCGGCAGAGCGATGTGCGCTGGATGTGTGTGTTCACGGAGCTGCAGAGGAGTTGTTTGGGTTGATTGCATCTCTGCCTACTTGTGTCTTCTCCTCCTCCGCCGGACAATTTAGTGAGTTTTCATGGAGCCAGTGTGAAGGATGCAGCTCTGGTTAGATACGGGGTTTACATCATCATGGAAAACCTGGAGAAGTCATGGAATTTGCACATAGCGATTTCCAAGCCTCACAAAAGTTGTAGAGCACTAAAAGTTTTGGAAAAGTCATGGAATTTGGTTTCACAAACCTGCATAATAACACATGATGTGTTCAAGGACTGTTGGAAATTAAGAAAAAAACAATGATAATGTGTGTTTTTACAGTTTCTGGTTGTGATAAATGGTGACATTTTTGGTGGTTTTTAAAAAGAACAAAAAAAAAATGTTTCCCCCTATAAAACCACCCCTCCCAAAAAAATTAAAGAACAAAACAGACCAGATTTATTTAAAAAAAGAAATTAAATTTTTTTTAAAAAATCTTAAAAAAAATCAATAAAAAACAAAAAATGCCAAAATGTTTAAAGAAACAGAAACAAAAACAAATCATCATTTTTTTGCTCAAAAATTGTAAATTGCTCAAAAATTGTAAAGACAAAATTAAAATCAACAGTAAAATAAATACAAAATACTTAATACTTAAAATATTTAAAGCTGTATGCCCCTCCCCTAAACCAAAGTAGAAACACATTAGTCCTTCCTCAGTGCTTTTTATTATTATTATTATTATTATTATTATTATTAAATTATTTGACGTGCCTCTTTGAGGTGCCCCTTTTTGCACCTTCCCCTCTCATAAATAACAAACAGTCCCTTAGTTACATGTAATAAAAAAAAAAAGATCCAATAAGGATGGTCTTTTCAGAGAATGTATGGGGTTTTTTTTTGTCTCAAAATCTTGGAAAAATCATAAAAATAAATTGGTAAAAATGTGTTTGCAACCTGTAGATAGAAGCCACTCTGAACCAGCCTCTCTCATCCCGTCACCAGCTGCTCCGTGTCGACCATTAGTGGAAAAAAACACAAACATTCGTTTTTAAGCCGTCTTCTTTGTCCGTGAATTGGAGGGAAAAACACCGAGAATTAAAGCAGAAGACAGAAAAGACTTGGAGGTCCTCGCTGTCAGCCTGAGGACGTCTGCTGTAACTCTGTTACACCTTCGGCTCATCGTATCAATCCAATCATCAGGGCACATGTCAGGTGGACGTCCATTGATTCAGTAATTGATTTTTAAGTTGATGGCTCCTTCACCTGCTAATGAGGTTTTGACCCCACGCTGACTGTTTCTATAACTCGTTATGGTGAAAGTAAAGCAGGCGCTGAATGCTGCTGTGAATTAGTTAAGATCGATGTGAAGCATGTAGGGTACTGAAAATAAAAAAATCTTGAAACATAGCAGCATTATGACAAAAACCCCCAGCATTTAGAGGGTTAAAATTCTGAAAATGAATGAATATTCAATTAGGACTGGTGTTGGTTAAAAAAAATCATATTATTGTATTATATTTTTTAAAGCTTAATTTTGAAAAGTACATTTTGGGGGCCTAAGGGTTATGTTAGGTGTACTTGCATAAAACACACGCCTTCTTCTCTGACATTTAGACGGTCGTTGTTGAAATTGTTTGTCCTCTGTGCTTTTTATTGTCACCTCCGGTTGCGTAATACTTTCTCATCTCACCTCGTGTCACTCGGGATCATCCTGTCGCCTCCCCCTCCTCTTCCTCCTCCTCCTCCTCCTCCTCCTCCTCCCCGCTCATGTAATCTTCCAGGTGACTGCGTTCAGTCAGACGTGGGTTTACACTTTTAGAGTGAATTATTCAAGCAGGTCAGCGGCGGTGTCGTCCTCCTGCGAGTCTGCACGCTCTTCATCAACTGGAACTGGGTCACGCTGTTCAGATGTGACGCCGCCGTGTCCCAGTCAGGCTGAGGACACAACGCCAAGACCACAACTTCAGCAAAACACCAGTTCAAATCCACGTTAGCGTGCAGCGAGGGATGACATCTTACTCCAGACTGCATCACACGCTGAAACATAAGAATGCGTCATCCCCCCTTAGACTTCTTAGGTTTGCTCCGTTTACACAGATTACACCGACGCCAGGTGCTGAAAATCTCGTCTCTGCACACAAAATAACAAATCTAAAGCAAAATACAGCAAGCGAGTTCTGCAGCCAGAAAAAACCTGGACACGGCAGTGATGGCTAAACCTGCTGCGGAAAGATTTCTTATCACAATCTCCTGCTGCAGCGAAGGAAAATGGGAACCCAGAGTCTGAGGATTATGAGGTGCTTTATGAGCAATGAAGGTGAAACTTTTCTGAAAAAAATCCAAAGATATTTTGCACCATTTGGGGTTTCAAAAATGCAAATTTTCCATGTGGAGCTTTAACTTCATTCTGAGATTTGGGCGTTTATTTAACCCAATGAAACCTGGATTGGCAATGAGCATCTTGGGATGAGATGCCCCCGAAAACTGCAATAAATTTACCTTAGCTTTTTTGTTTTGTTTTGTTTTTAAAGAAAGAGATAAAACTTATTTGGAAAAAATGTTTTAAATCAATCAATCAGTCAGACTTTATTTATATAGTACTTTTCATACAAACAAAGTGCTTCATACAATAAAATGCATGCGAATAACAACACATGAAACAAAAAATTAAAAACAATATTCATTAAAACCAGGAACTGAGAAAACACTACCATAAGTCCATAAGTAAGGAAACACCAGAGGCAGGATAAAACCGAAAAATCAACAAATAAATACATTAATTAAATAAATGAATAAATAAAAAGACAATAGTAATAACAAATCATAAATAGGTAAAATACTCAAACTTTAAATAAGAGGTAAATGAAAGGATAACAGCAACAATAAAATGAAATAAAATAAAAACTAAAATATTAAATATCAAAAATAATAAAGTGATATATGGGATAGTAAAACTGTAAAAGAGACTAAAATGTATAAATAAATAGTTAGCAGTCAAATAAAGTTCAGTTGAAAGCCAAACTTATACTTCCTATATATATATATATTATATATTTAATTATATTTTTTAACCTTGTATTTTAATTAATTTTTGCAAATTTCCATGTGTTTTTCTTTTTTTTTTTGTCTAATTTACCTTTAAATGATGAACAAGTCATAATAAAGAATTATGACAGTATAATAAATCAAGATGAGACGGATAATCATAATTAGCTATTTCAGCCCATTAGGTGGACATGTGTGTGTGTGTGTGTGTGTGTGTGTGTGTGTGTGTGTCTGCAGAGTGTGACCTTGCTGTGTGTGTGTGTGTGTGTGTGTGTGTGTGTGTGTGTGTGTGTGTGTGTGTGTGTGTGTGTGTGTGTGTGTGTGTGTGTGTGTGTGTGTGTGTGTAGGTTTATCATGCAGTACCTGCAGCGTTACCGCTGCACCGTCGGCTCTTGCATCACCCTTTGTGCTCCGTTTCCTCTCGCTCAGTTTATCTTTCCTCTCGCTCTCTCTGTGTCCTCACCTGCATCCAAATTTACTCAGCAAAAATATACATTAACCCTTTGAAACCTGGACCGACATCACTGTTCTTGTCCTGCGTTTCGACACCTTTTACAAGTATTTAACCCTTTGAAACCTGAGCAAATTGGCTTAGTTTTGTCTTCCAAACA
The DNA here is from genome assembly GCF_008729295.1 of Plectropomus leopardus. Taxonomy (NCBI): domain Eukaryota; kingdom Metazoa; phylum Chordata; class Actinopteri; order Perciformes; family Serranidae; genus Plectropomus; species Plectropomus leopardus. Next base: position 2,097,106 of record NC_056475.1, on the reverse strand, counting down.
AAGTAACATGCAACTTGGCAGGAAATGCCCCAAAAATTGTGCAATTTTTTTCAAAGTTTTCTTACTTTCTTTACTTTCTTTTTGCTAATTTTAAGGTCATTTTGTTGTTGATTTTTCATTTTCTTTTTTGCAAATGTTCAGGTCATTTTCTCATAGCTTTCTTTTTTCTTGTTGCTAACTTTTAGGGCATTTTCTTTAAAAAAAAAAAAAAAAAAAAGTATGGTCATTTTGTTCTTGTTTTTATTTTATTGTATTTGCAAGTCATTTTTTGTTGCTTTTTTCTTTTCTTTTCTTCTTTCTTTGTTCTTTCTTCGTTTATTTGCTAATATTCAGATCTTTTTAATGTTTTTTTATTATTATATTTATTATTTTATTTTAAATCATTTCTTACTGAGTTGCTCATTGCCTTCTCTCCATCTTTTTAAGGGGAAGCCAATTCGCTTCGGTTCCAAAGGGTTAAACTGATCCAACACTAAGTAGATTTAAAGGCTTTTAGTCGCTGCGTCTATTCATATCTTTTTATATCCTGAATGCTTTGTTTTTCCACCCACTCTCTGTCACACTCCTCACGCCGACCACACCCAGCAACACACACCAGCTCCATGCTAATGAAACCGTCTCCGACTGTACCTCCTCTCTGCTCGCTCTTCGCCACTTTTGTTCCAAAGTGCTTAATAAGTGATGGAGCGGTTAATCTGAGGAAGATGCCCCCCAACGGCTCACATGAAAGAGGAGCAGGAATAATCTGTAGAGCACCCCGAGGCTGTGATTTCCCACCCTGCCAAACCCCCCTCCCCGCCTCTGCACTCCCATTTTAGCACTCACACCCTGAAGGACCCTCCCTCGAAAACCCCCCCTCTCACACACACACACACCTCGTTTTTCCACCCCGTTTCCCTTCCCCTCGCCTAAGCTCCAGTGAAGGCGGCAGGAAAGATCAAAGAGGTGGAGGAGGTCGTCCGGTAAACATACTTATAGCGACCATTCGAATTAAATCAGATTGAATTATCCGCTCGCAACACGGCTCGCGCAGCTATCAATGTCACCCGGCCCGTCCCGCCAGCCAATCACAGGCCTCGGAGGGACGGCGAAAATGAACCACTTTGTCATTTTTGATGAGCAGGTCAAATAAGCCCGAGGCTGCTCCCCCCTTTCTTTTCATTTTGATCATTTTTTTGATAAACGAGTCCTAAAAGATCACCTTTTTCCCTCCGTTAGCACACACGCGACTTTACCGATCCCTGAAAGAGCCGGCAGCACAGACGCCACCAATATACCAACATTTTACAGTATTTATACTCTGAAATGACTTTACAACCTGTTACTGTAAAACAGAAATACTGTATATTCTTTGTATTTCTACAATATACAGTAAAATGCCAGTAGCAAGGACACTAGCAATATACTGAAATTTTACAGTATTTATACTTTGAAATGACTTGTTACTGTAAAGAGCCTCTTCTAATGCAATTATAATTTTTCTCCCCAATGAATCGCATTTTCGGAGGCCTAAACTGCCCAAAAACTCATGATTTTTGGAGGCTTCCAGGATTTTAGGATGATTCTAGGAATTTACTACATTTCCAGGATTTAAAGGATATTTTTAGGACTTTAGGATGTTTCTAAGATTTAAGGAGGTTTCTAGGATTGTAACACATTTCTTGGATTGTAGGACATGTCCAGGATTTGAGGACATTTCTCGGATTTTAGGACGTTTCAAGGGTTTTAGGACATTTCTAAAATTTTAGAGTCTACAATGTTTTTTTAATTTTTCCCGTTTCTGAGATTTTAAGACATTCGGTGCGTGGCTAGGACCTCTGTTGGGGCGATTTGGGGATCCTCCATTTGCACTTTTTTTTGATAACCAAGCTCTATTCTGATGCTGTTTTATGCTCTCGACCACCTTATTTTGTATACTTTTTTATCATGAATCTGAAAATGTTTCAGAAAAACTCCAGAAAATCTGGCACCCTATTGGAGGCCAAATTTGGCACAGTTGAGTGTCACTGGCATGAAAACAAGTGGACTGCTTAGCGTCTCACTCAAACACGAGCTTTGTTTCATACAAACAGAGAAAACAGCGAAGGTCAAAGCATTTACAGGCAGATGTTTCCAGCAGCTGTGCAGTTTTCCCAGGATGACCAGCGTGCGCTTGCAGGGGCTTGTTACATGCAAACACACTAAAACAGCAGACTGACTGCAGTCCCAGGACCATCCCGTGTTCTGCACCTCAGCCAGGCACGGATTCAGAGCTGCTCCATATTCATGTCGGAGCACCGGAGCCGTTAGATTGATCATTAATTTATCGGCGGCTCTTGAAGGTCTCTGTGATTGGCAGAGCGGTGCTGAAGCCTGCAGGAGCGCAGGGTCGCTGAATTGCAGAATCAACAGAATCACGGAGCTTGTCAGGGAGCGGCTGTGATCCCAGATGGAGTCTGGAATGAAAACCAGGACCTGGTTCAACAACCCCTCCCTCCCCCCTCCTGAATGGTCGTATGGAGCGGCTTTACGAGGGGCCGTGCCACCCAGCACATCTATAATTAAGAGGCAGGACTGGTCCTGATGTCAGAGCACAGGCTCTCAACCATCTGCTCTCTGGCCTTTTAAATGTTAGAATCAAATAGTTTGATGTTTTATTCTGAAAAGTCTGTTATTCTAAACCAACAATGCTATAGTGATTACATTTATTTAAGCATGTTACAGCTGCCTTTAAAAAAAGTCTGGTGTCCTGGGGTCACAGATTTTAAAAAATCCAAGCTGTTTGTTAAAATAGACAAAAAATAAATGCCATAGTGCTCATAGTGTCAAAAAAAAACAAATGAAAGATGGTTCTAGTGGTCTTCTATGAGGTTTTGGTTCCAGGGGTCCTTTCAGTGGTTGTAGAAGTCCTTTAAGAGGTTCTAGTGGTCACTGAAGAGGTTCTATGGTAATTTAGGAGTATTGGTGGACAGAAAGGACCCTTCGGGGGTCGTTTAAGCAGTCATGGTCATTGAGAAGGTGTTAGAGCTCATTGACGGGGTTCTAGTGGCGACTGAAGAGGTTCTGTAGTTGTTAAGGAGTTGGTCATGAAGTGGCTCTAGTGGTCTTTTATGAGGTTTTGGTTCCAGGGGTCCTTTCAGTGGTTGTAGAAGTCCTTTACGAGGTTCTAGTGGTCACTGAAGAGGTTCTGTAGTAGTTTAGGAGTTTTGATTGCCGGTAGAGGTTCTAGGGAAACTTTAAGAGGCTCTAATGGTCAATGAGGAGGTTATTAAATGGTTCTAGGAGTCCTTTAAGAGGATGTAGTGGTCTTCGAGGAGATTCAAGGAGTCCTTTAAGATGTTCTAGTGGTCATAAAGGAGGTTCTGGGGCCCTTTAAAAGGTTCTTGTGGTCACCGAGAAGCTTTTAGGGGTCATTTAAATGGTTGTAGTGGTCATTGAGGAGATCCTAGGGTTCCTGTAAGAGGTTCTAGTAGTCTAGGAGACAGAAAGGACCCTTCAGGGGTCGTTTAAGCAGTCCTAATGGTCATTGAGAAGGTGCTGGAGGTCATTGAGGGGGTTCGAGTGGTCACTGAAGAGGTTCTGTAGTTGTTTAGGAGTTGGTCATGAAGTGGTTCTAGTGGTCCTTTAAGAGATCTATAGTGTTCTTTGAGGAGGTTCTAGGGGTTGTTTAAGAGGTTTTAGTGGGCCATGAAGAAGCTTTATGGTAATTAAGGACTTTTTTAGCTGGAAAGAAGGTTCTCAAGGTTGTTTAGAAAGATTTAAGTATCCATCAAAGAGGTTATATGATAATTAAGGACTTTTGGTGGCCACAGAGGAGGTTCTGGGGTTCTTTTAAGAGGTGTTAAGGGTCTCCATTAAACACTACAGGGTTATTGGCACCAAAAAAAACAGCTCAAGGATTCTCACTTTTCCTAATTACTCTTTTTTCTTGTCTTTCATGTATTCTCCCATTCCCACCAGTGCTCTTAATCTCATCTCCCAGTTGGATCCCTCCTCCTCCCATGTTGTCTCCTGAGCTCAAGGCCCCACACAGTTCATCCTCTCGTACCGTTAATTTAACTCTACCGTACATTTTTATCCATCTGAAGGCCTTTTTTGCTCTTCTTTTGTACAGAAGTGAGCTGAAATGTTTCCCTCCAACAAGATTCAGACCAATATTTTCCGGGAACATCACTATCCTGTTATTATTTTTGCATTTGAATGTCACATATGGAGTAAATTTGGGGGTTTGGTGAACTGTGCAGATATGCTTGGACTGTTTTAGTGTGTGTGGAGTGAGTGTGAGCCCTCAGTAGTCTGGGTTAACACGTCTGTATGTATGTTTTTATGCCATAAATAGTGCATGAGCTAACAGCAGACAGAGTGGAGCGCTGCATGTATGGATGTACAGTTTGTCTTTGTGCTCCTCCAGCTGATGGCGTGCATACGTGCGTTTGTGTTCACTCCCGTGATTTTCTGACGTTGATGTGTTGTGAAGTGATGGACTCTGGTTGACCCGGCGTATAGACGCTTGAACGCCGCCGATGCTTCTCTAGAGAGCGACTGTGGGGTGTTTGTAAATGGAGCGTCTTAACCTGGTTGACCGAAACGATCAATCTCACGACTGTGGATACAAATATATGTTTTTAAAAAAGAGTACGCATACAGAAGGAAAACCAGCCGGTAGCTAAAAAGCTAAAACACTAAAGTCATGATATATCGTCCACTGCTTTTTTGATTTTTGACCTTTTTTCTGTCTTTTTTTAAGTGTAGTATTCACACGTCTCCACTGTGGAGCTTACAATACTGAATGTCCAATTTTGGACACCTGATAATAATTTTTTTAGTTGTTTTTTTGTGCCTTAAATACATACATTAACACACGTTAACTCTGCGTATGCATTTAACCTTTCCTTTTAGAAAGAATATGGTTAAAAGTTTTCTCCTGTCCCTTAATTCATTTATTTATTTATTTACTTACTTATTTATTAAATAAGTTTTTAAATTGTCTTTAAATTGTATTTTTTATTTTATTTTTTTATTTCTTATTTTTCAGTAATTAACTTTTAGTTAGAATGTTGTATTATTATTACAATCTCTCTATTTTATTTCATTTTTATCTTTTCATAGGTATTTATTTTATGGCAGTTTTTTTAAATTATCATTCAGATTATTTTGTCTTTAATTCTTATAGTTTTTATCTTAATTTTTTTAAAACAAACATTTACTTGCATTTTTATTAACTTTTTAACTTAATTTGTATTATTATTATTATTGTACTGTCTTTTGGTTTTATTTCATTTTTGTCTTCATTTATCTATTTATTTATTTATTTATTTATTATATAATTATTTTCTTTTTAAACAAAATTTAATTACATTCTTATATTTTCTTTTACTTATTTTTGTTACCACTATTACTGTGACTTTTTTCTTTTTTGTTATATAGCTGTTAATTTAAATTTTATTTATTGCCTATTTTTGTCTTCATTTTTATTATCATTATTTTATTTTATATTTACTTTTACTTTTACCAAAATAGGCACTAAAACCTCGACATGGAACTTATGATTCATGTTTGCCCTGAAAATGTAATAAACAAAAAAACATATATAATGGCTTACGTATGCACAGTTAAAATATAACCGTCTATTTCTGTGCGCTCCTTCTCTCTCATCTTACCCAAAAATATCTCCTCTCTCTCCTCGTGGTTTTTTTTTTTTTTTCCTCCCATTTCCAAAACATGGTTTTCCCAGACATTCTTTCCAACTTGTGACGCATGGAGTGTGTACGTCTCATGGTTTCGACCCCTGGGAGTCAAAAATACTCTGTGGCGAGGGTTGGCTGAGGTCTCTCCCATACTAACCCCCCCCCCTCCTCCTCCTCCTCCTCCTCCTCCTCCTCCTCCTCCTACATTGTCGGTCACAGAGTCAGACATACGGGTTTTCCTGCTCATTCTTCCTATCTGGTCCCTGTTTTTATGTCCTCACCACAGAGCACACATGTTGTTACAGCGTGGTGTGACACCGCCTGAGGTGCCGCGTCGTGACGTGATGACTCTTTTTTGTTTGTGTGTTCAGAGTCTGGACTTTAACGTCATCTCTAAATATATATTAAATATATATAACTTTTTCTGCTTGTCGCTTTTGCTTTAGAGCAAATGTTGAACACACAATCATTTAATTCTCATCTAGACTATTAATAATAAATACAGCGTTCATACGGTAATTAAAAACCTGAAAAGGTTGTGGAATTTGCAAAAAGTTTTGAAAGTTTTGGAAAAGTCATGGAAACCTTTTTCAAAAACCTGTTTAATAACATGATATGTTATAGGACCGTTGGAAACTTTAATTTCTGTTTTTACGCTTCATGGCTGTGATAATTGGTGTCATTTGTGGGATTTTTTTGAAGAAAAACAACAATAAAACTGACAAAATATTTATTTCAAAAATCGCCAAAACAAAAGAAAAAAATCCAAAAAATTGCTTTTAAAATTACCAAAAAAAATTTTTAAGTATGTTTTCTTTAAAAATCAACAAAAAAAGGAAAACAATTGCCAAAATGTTTTCTTGAAAACTCACCAAACAATAAAAAGTAATGTTTTCTTTAAAAATGGTAAAGAAAAAAACAACCCAACATATATATTTTCTGTAAAAATCACCCAAAAGATTTTAAGAGAAAAAAATTTCAAAAGTTTGCCAAAAATCTTTAAATAAATAAAATGCCAAAACATTTTCTATAACAATTGCAAAAAAAGAAAAATAAAGATTTTTTTCTTTAAAATTGTCAACATTGAAAATATATAGATTTTTTAAAGTAACTCAAAAGATTTTACGAAAACAAACAAGATAAAAAAAATCTTTAAAAAAAGTCTAAAATTAAAAAAAAAAATAAAATCACCAATTGCCAAAAGTTTTTCAAGGAAAAAAAAGTCCAGATTTTATTTTAAAGAATACATGCCCTCCAAAACCATGGGCCTGCAGGTTTGGGTGCATGTTTTTTTTTTCTTTAAAGTTGTATGCCCCTCCCCAGTGCTTAAAAAATCACTTCATATGCCTCCCCCTTTTTGCATCACCCCTTCTCTTTTTGTAAATAAGAAACAGACCGTTAGTTATATTTAAGTATTCAGTTTTAATCCTGTTCTGAATTTTTTTTTTAATAATATAGTCATGAAAAAGAGCTGAAAAGGAGTTTCCATGGTCATTTCAGAGAATTTATTGTCTTTAAAATCTGCCTATTCGTGGTGTTAAAATGTGTATGAATAGTTGAGGTTGACACGTTGAGCAGAGAGGGATAGTTTGCAGAGTTTATTTCAGGGCACGTATTTACGTCCGCGTAAACACAGCTGTGTCTCATCATTTCTGCACAGGAGGGAAGTTGTGCAACATTGCTGCTTGTTTTCTTATCTGAACGTCTTTATGAATCGCTGCACAATCAGCAGACATCGGTCCACCTTCCAGCAGACGCCGGCTCTGAATCACAGCTCCCAGTGAGCCCAGCAGACAGTCTGTGGTGTGGAGGGTTTTAAAATGCAGCCTGGTGTCTGTAACCTTTCCCCAGCAGAATATTTCCTCCCCTCTAATTCAAATAGGACACGGCGGCGGATGGAGATGGAGTTTGACAGGCATACACAGAGTCCCCTTCCCCTATCGATCCATTATACAGAGGAATCCGCCTTTTAAGAGCAGCCAGCTCCGGCTGTCCTGTTGAATAAAGATGGTGATTCGCTCGGCGTGTCTCCCAGGATGTGCGAGCGAGCGTGCGCGTGGAAATCAGAGAGCTGTAAGAGCGTGGTGAGGAGAAGTTGGCGCAGAGAGGCGCGGTAACAGGCACTCAGACAGAGAGGAAGAGGAGGAGGGAAAAAACTCTCTGACAATGCAGAAGCTTTAAAAGCCTGCTGGATTTCCACAGAGATGCTTTCTGCTGTTTTTAGACATTTTGTCCTCAAATATTTAGCTTTCACCTGCACGCTTTAAAGGTCCAGTGTGTACGATTTAGTGAGGACGAGCTGAAACTGGTGAGGATTCCTTCAGTGGTTCAGGAGGTTTTTACCGGGAGCTAATTATACACAGATGTCTCTTCCTCTCCGAAAAAAAAAAAACAGATTTAAAATGATAAAAACACAGAATAAAGCCGTTTCATGTTAAAAATAAGGGTTTTTTTCTACACTGTTTGACATCCGATGCTCACTTTACTTCTGATTCAGATGTTTTGGAGGTTTTTACCAGGAGCCAAATTTTCCGCAGAGGTACAAATCAAAAGCTCTTTTTACACTGCATATTCAAGGCGGGAATATGACGCCGTTATGCCGCTTTCCCGTTCTCTATATAAGATATGATCGTGGATTGGGCTGAGAGAGTTGCTATTCAAACTGGTAAAAACACTTAATTTAGAAATCAGTGTATTCTCGACTGTGTCGTCATGGTTACAGTGCTTAAAGTGAAAATGCAGATGTCCCTTTCTAGAACCGGTGTTTGATTTGTCCTTTCTGGGCTTCTGTAGAAACATGGCAACATAACGATTTCTGTGAACTAGGACCTGCTCCCTATGTAGATATAAACAACAGAAACACAGTGATTCTTATTTCAGGCGATGAAACACTAAAGAAAACATACTATATCCCCCTAAATCAGTGATTCTCAACGTAAGGCCCACGGGCCAAATCGGGCCTCCAATGGGGTGCATGGTGGCCCCCCAACCATTTTTAAATTTACAATAAAAATAAAATGATTCACACTGGAAATTGTTTTTATACTTTTAGTATACATAAGGTGCCAGAGTGCATAAAACAACATCAAAATAGAGCTTAATTTATTTAAAAAATGCCTGTGAAGGATCCCCCACACCGCCCAACAGAGGTCCTAGCTAAGTGCCTAATGTCAAAAAATCCTGTAGAAATTTCCCGAAAGTCCTAGAAATGTCCTTAAATCCTTAAGGACCTTAAATACTAGAATCTACCAAAAGTCCTATTTAGAAAAATCATACAAATCCTGAAATGTTGTAATGTCTGAGAAATATCCTAAATTCAAAAATGTCTGAAAATCCCAGAACCTTCCTAAAATCCCAGAAATCTCCTAGAATCCCACAAATGTCCTAAAATCCTAGAAATGTCCTAAAATCTTACGAATGTCCTAATATCTGAAAAAATTCCAAAAATCCTCGAAACATCATAAATTGTAGAAATCTCCTAAAAGTCCTAGAAAAGTCTTTTAATCCTAAAATGATAGAGAGGACCTTATATACTAGAAGCTACCAAAAATCCTAGAAATGTCCTAAAATCACAGAAATATCCTAGAAATGTCCTAAAATCACAGAAATGTCCTAAAATCCCAAAATCCCTAAAATCCCAGAAATGCCCTAAATCCCAGAAATGTCCTAAAATCCCAAAATGTCCTAAAATCCCAAAATGTCCTAAAATCCCAAAATGTCCTAAAATCCCAGAAATGCCCTAAATGCCCCCAGAAATGTCCTAAAATCCCAGAAATGTCCTAAAATCCTCAAAATGTCCTAAAATCCTCAAAATGTCCTAAAATCCCAGAAATGTCCTAAAATCCTCAAAATGTCCTAAAAATCCTCAAAATGTCCTAAAATCCCAGAAATGTCCTAAAATCCTCAAAATGTCCTAAAATCCCAGAAATTTCCTAAAATCCTAAAAACCTGTATGGGGTCACATGTGACGGGCCCCTGGCCTCCTCTCTTTTTGCAAACGTGGCCCCCAATCAAAGCATTTTTGGTTTCTCTGCTGTAAGGAAACAAAAACACAACAATTCTTGTGTTTTGGGTGATTTTACACGAAAGAAAATATATTTTATTGATGCCAGGGTCTATAGTCCCACACCTCTGTCTCTCCGCTCACTTCCTGCTGACCGGCTCTGGGAAAGGTTGACGAGGGGTCAAATCGCGGAGCACAACAGCGCAGCGTTTAGCCTCCCTCCTCTTTTCTCTCTCTCATTTCTCATTGACTGTTTACTCCTCCCTCCTCCCCTCTGCGGAGGTGTGTCCATCAACATCTGGAGGAGCAGAGACAACGGGAGCTCATTCACTCCCTCTCTCCTCCTCCTCCTCCTCCTCCCTCTGCCTCGCTGTGAGCGCTCCGCCGTCGCTGAAGTCAGATCGCGCGGAGAGGAGATGTTGGCAGCTGACTGTGCGGCGAGCTCACAGAGGAATTATTATCAGGCTTATCAGGGAGACCATGGCAGCATCTTCTCCTCCCTCTCATCATTTTTCCCGTTTCTGAAGTGAGAACCAGCTGTTGGAGAGTTTTTTTGGTCTCGCTGAGAGTCCACCTGGGGATTTTTTCTCTTCCTCTTTACCGCACCTTTTCCACCTGGTGGACGAGGCGTTCAAAAGGCTTTTGGGATGACGGAGATTCTCGTGTCGGATGTAAACTTGAACTCGGTGTGTGAGCGTCTGGAGCAGCACTGCTGCGTGGACCAGAACCAGCACAATCTGTCGGGCAGCCAGCCTCAGACCCCTGTGCTCAAGAGGCACACCAACACCGGGGCCAAGCTGTGGGGCCGCGTCCGCAGCAAGCTGCTCAGACAAAAGGTCTCTGGCTGACACACACACACACACACACACACACACACACACACACACACACACACGGGCTGCTTCCTCTCTCTTTTATCATCTGCGCTCTCCTCTTCATCGCCGTGTCACTTCCATCTGTTTGCGTCTCGTTTGTGCGCCTCCATGTGCTCCGTCTTTCTCTCAGCTGACTATTGTTCTTTATCGGAGGCTCTGTGGACTGCAGGAGAGGCAGGGACGTTTAGTGCTGAATCAGAGAGGTGACCTGACGTAGCACCAGCCGAAAAAACACACTAACATCTGTTTGGAAAAGCTTAATAACACCTGGAGTCACGTCAGTTTTGTTGTGCTGCATTTATTCATCTTTTACTAGCTTTTAAACCCCCGAAACCTGAGAAACTAGGTTTGATTTCTTTTAAAATTCACGTAACAACATAAACATGAACTGCAAAAAATTTTTTAAAAAGATGACAAGGTAATGATCTGGAAATTAGTTTACGGGATCATAAGATAATTTTTTTTTAAAATGTCCAAAAAAATTACACAATTCTCTTAATTGCATATTTAAAATCAGGTTACAGAAAAAATACTAATTGTTTTTTAAACTGATTATTTTTATCACTTTCTTGAGGTCTGTTTCTTGTTTATTTTTTAAAATTTTTTTCAGGTAATTTTCTTGTAACTTTTTGCTAATTTCTTACTATTTTTTGACCATTTCTTGTTAAGTTGCTCATCGCTCTCCTCTCACATTTTTGAAAGAAATGAAGCTAATTTTCTCAATTTTCAAATGGGTAAATGGTAGGAATAAAATATAAAAAGCTAGGGAAAAACTATGTTACATAATTATAATTTTTAAGCACTTGAAGAACTTGTTCCCAGTTCATTACTTTTTTTTTTTTTTTTACTAATTGTTAGGTAATTTTCTTGTTCTTTTGTTTTTTTGCTAAGTTTTGGGTCATTTTTTCTTTTTTTTACTTTTTAACTTCTGACCATGTTTTCGGAAAAAAAAAAAAAAATCAAGCTAATTTGCTGAGGTTTCCAAAGCTGAATTTTGCTTTTTTCCCCTCAGGAAATGATCTGATTTTGCGTAACTATTTGATGCTACCTACTGTAATGCATACTGTAAATATTCCCTACTACTGTGAGCTTTACGTCAGCTTTAAAAACTAGTCAAGTGTACCAAAAGAAAGTATTTTCTGCTGTTAATGCGTTGGTAAATGGCACATAGGAAGTGTTATTACCTGCGGGAATATTAGACTGTATCGTAATCACCATCACTTTAGAAAACGCTGCTTTGATGGATGAGTCTGTTTAATATGAAATCAAAATATCCTCCCTGTTGTCTCTTTGCTGCCACTTTTCATTCACTCTCTCTGTTATTCTTAATTTAAAGCTGCTGCTGCTGCTGCTGATGATGATGATGATGAGCACAGGCGGTTTTCACCTGAGCTGGTTGTGAGATGGTTCAGTGTCACTTTAGCTCCCTCTGCTGTGCACTTTAAATACCGTCCTCCTCTGTCGGAGCTCATCTGATGAACTTTTTGGCATTTCAAGCTCAGATTCCACTAATTAACTGTCACATTATCCCAAACAGCGTCTGAAACATGAGTATCTGCGTCTTTGTACAAGTTGCATTGTACATTAAACTTTGGCATTTTTTAATGATGAAGCCAAACATCAGCAGTTTGTCTGCACACAAACTGTTGGCATCTAATTGTGTTTATAGATTATAATTTTAAAGCCTTTTTTGGGTAGTTTATCATTCAAAGACAGTGCTTTGTGTGGGGGCCACTTTTGCAAAGTGACAGGAACCCAGGGGCCAGTCGCAGCAGGCCTATACGTGTTTGTAGGATTTTAGGACATTTCTCAGATATTTATTTATTTATTTATTTATTTATTTAAGGACACCTCTTGAATTTTAGGGCATCTCTAAGATATTATTATTTTATTTATTTATTTTTTTAATTTTAGGACATCTCTAAGATATTATTATTATTATTATTATTTTATTTTATTTATTTATTTTTTTTTTAAATTTTTGGACATCTCTTGGATTTTAGGACATCTCTAAGATATTATTATTATTATTATTATTATTATTATTATTATTATTATTCTTTTTAATTTTATGACATCTCTTGGATTTTAGGACATTTCTAAGATTTTTGGATGTTTCTTGGATTTTAAGAATTTTAGGTCATTTCTAAGACATTAGGACATTTCCAGGGCTTTAGGACATCTCTTGGATAGTAGGTCATTTCTAGTATTTAAGGAAGTTTCTGGAATTTCGAGGACATTTCTGGGACTTTAGGACATTTCTAGGTTTTTAGGACATGTCCAGGACTGAAGGATGTTTCTTGAATTTTAGGACATGCCTAGGATTTTAGGAAGTGTCTAGAATTTTAGGATGTTTCCATGATTTTGGGATTATTGTAGGATTTTAGGAAGTGTCTGGAATTTAAGGTCATTTCCAGGATATTAGCACATTTCCAGGATTTCAGGATGTTTCTTGCATTGTAGCACGTTTCTGGGATTTTAGGATGTATCTCGGATTTTAGAAGCACGTTTCTGGGATCAGACAGCGTGTGGTGAAAAGTGTGGAAACAAAAAACTAAACAGCATTTTTAACAGCATTTCTAATTAAGGGTCTGGCTCTAATAAGATAAAATCAAAACGTGGCGGCTGATGTTTAAACGGTGGCGTACCACCGCAAATACATGTGTGGTTAGGCAGCTAAACTTGGAAATTGGAAATATTGCAATATGTGGGCAATTACAGGATTTAAGTTCATTCAGAAAATACAACATTTAGTTATGACCATTGTGTTAAGGGATCTGTTACCCAAAGTCCATTAATTTAGATTATTTTCTTGATTAATCAGTTAATTGTTTGGTCTAAGAAATGTCATAAAGTATGAAAAATCTCAATTAGTGTTTCCCAAAGTCCACGATGACGTCCTCAAATATTTGTTTTGCCCACAAACCAAAGATATTCAGTTTACAGTCACAGCGGAGAAAAGAAACCAGAAAATATTCACATTTTTGAGGCTCAAATTAGAATTTTGACTTTGTTTTTTTTGGGTAAAATGACTCAAATTAGTTGGCGGATAAATTTAGTGGTTTACAACTAATTGATTAATCATCGTGCACACACACACAGGTGTGGTATGACATGGCTTAAATGCAGGTTGTGGATTGTGACTCGTGTGGGAGCAGAAAACAGGCTTTTTTTGTGTTTTTCCTCCAGATGCTTTTTGTATGTGAGCGATGGAGAAGCACGTGAGCCTGTTCTGTTTCTATCCATAGCTCTGCACACACAGCGAAAACCCTGACTCTTTTATTTATTTTTTAAATTTCCCTGTGTTTGCATATGTTTATTCAGCAGTCGTCCTCATCTTCATCACGAGTGCATCGCCAGCAGTTTGAGCTATAATTTGTGTGCATAATAACAAACCAGTTCAGGACAAAGACGTTGAGATTTGACCTTTTGCTTCGGTGTTTTACATTATTCAACAGAGGCCTGAGGAGGGCTGACCACTGGGTACTCCGAGCGGGTGAAACATGGATTAAGCTCTGACATCGACTCGGTGGCCTCGTATTGACTTTCTCTGCACATACGTTTCCGTGTCTTAATGCCAAATAACGAGATTACGGAGGTTTCCGCATTTCGTCGCCGTTCAGATTTGTCACCATGTGCTCAGCCTGTGCAGGAATCTCCCTTCACCAAACTGCTCTGTGAAGTCCCATTCATGCTTTCACTCAGTTTCAATGAGGCTTTGAGCAGCAGGGTTTTATGAGTAAACTTGTGTAGCAGTTTTTTTGTGCTCGGGTGCCTTTTGATCTTATCAGCGCCTCCACAGTCGTCCCTTTCTTCTGCAGTTGTGCCTCTGCGTGGTGGTGAACTCTGTGTGATGGAGGGCAGGAGGCCAGAAATTAAATCATCAAACAGAAACATGACAGCCTGCCTGCAGGTCCTTAGAGAGACGCTTCTCTCTTTTTTTAAGTGGGACTGTCTCACATGTCTGCGCTGGGGACTGTCAGACATGTGGGCGCTAGAGTGGGATGTTGGACATGTCCCTGCTGGGGACTGTCGGATATGTCCGCGTGCTGGAGTGGGCAGTCGGACATGTTCACGCTGGAGCGGGCTGTTGGACATGTCTGCGCTGTTGAATGCAGGGACAGCGGGCTGTTGGACATGTCTACGCTGTTGACTGCAGGGACAGCGGGCTGTTGGACATGTCCGTGCTGTTGACTGCAGGGACAGTGGGCTGTTGGACATGTCTACGCTGTTGACTGCAGGGACAGCGGGCTGTTGGACATGTCCGTGCTGTTGACTGCAGGGACAGCGGGCTGTTGGACATGTCCGTGCTGTTGACTGCAGGGACAGTGGGCTGTTGTACATGTCTGCTTACTGGAGTTGATTGTTGGAGCAGATTGTTGGATATGTCCGCGCTGGAGTGGGCAGTTGGAAATGTCAGCGCTGGGTTGGGCTGTTGGACATGTCCGCGCACTGGAGCGGGCTGTTGGACATGTCCGCATGCTGTAGCTGGCTGTAGCACATGTCCGCACTCTTGAGCGGACTTTTGGATGTCCGCGCTGGAGCGGGCTGTCGGACATGTCAGCACTGGAGGGGGCTGTCGGACATGTCCGCACTGGAGCCGGCTGCTGCACGTTCCTGCGCCGGTTTGGGCTATTGAACATGTCCGCGCTGGGGCAGACTGTCGGTCATGTCCGCATGCTGGAGCGGGATTTCGGACATGTCCGCGGATATTTATCCACAGTGAGCGTCCGCCCACAAACACCTGGTAAAAAGCAGCCGACATTAGTGGAATCATTTTCCCATTGTGTCCTACGGGACAGGAAAGAGACCCGCTGTCAAGCTGTTACTGATGCAGTTTTACACACACACACACATATATATATATATATATATATATATTATATATATATATTACAGTTTTTTCAGGTCATTATTTTTTACTCCTTTTTTTGCGTTTTCTTCTTGCCTTCTCCTCATGTTTTTGTAAATATAAAAGTCAATATGCCCAGGTTTCCAAGGGTTAATACAGTGTTTTCATCACATATGCTTTTACAGTTAGACATTATTTATTTTCCATAGTTTCTCAAATAATATAATCAGTTGTGTTTCAAGTAGAAATAAATTGATTTGTTTGCTTTTTTTGCTTTTCACTTTGGTCTAAAATCTTCTTTAAATTTTTTCTTTAAATATTCTCAGGAGTGACTTGCAGTGTTTTTAAATAATCATTAAAGGGGGCAGGGAGAGCCGACTTCAGGGCACACTGTTGTTTTTTCTCTGTGTGCATCTGTGGCACGCAGCGTGTTATTTACAGGGTGGTGAGAGGAATGTGGATGTTAGAGGATGCGTTAGGGGACGTCAGTACACCGGGGAATCGTCCTTACCCCTTCAGCCTAAAGCGGCACCTAATTAAGACCCGGTGTGATGAGACGGAGGCTGGCTGGGACTCTAATTAGACCAGAACCAGACATAATGTATCGTTTGTGTCCCAGCAAAAGGAACAAACGATGATTAAGCGGTTATGCAGTCTGCGTCTGTGTTTAACATCATGTTCTCTTGGCTGATGACCTGTTTGCCGGCAGGTTTGCTTTTATTTTCTTTTTGGAGCTTAGAGGGGAGAACAATAGAGCTGCCGTGCCGGCTTATCCGAAAACCAGATCCAACCATTATCATCCGCCTCCCTCATCCCACCTCTCACCCCCGCTGCATTTTAGCCCGCATAGGAAATTACGCTCTTCCATTTGAGTATGTTGATTAGTGCAGATGAGATATTAGGGTTTCATCCCTCCTGCGTGCCTAAAATGCCAGCCCGTCCCCTAATGGCCTTTTATATAGGCCACATAAATCTCCGTCTGTCCCTACCGGAGGGCACAGCCCTTTATTGGCCCCAATCCATCCCCGTGTGCTGGATCTGCGCCTGCTTAATGAGCTCCAGGAGGGGGGGCAGCAGGTCAGTAAAGCGTTCTCGGGGCTGATACCCACAGTGACCCCGTCTTGGATGAGTCCAGCCAGTCCGGCAGGCCGTGTGCAGGGTGGCTTTAATCTCAGCAGGGCGACAGTGAGGCATTAATCATCTAATTAGGCGGCGAGAAGCTGAAGATGTGGTCTGTTCTGGAGTATTCATCACGTGCTTTAACAGCAGTCTGTGTTAAGGTAATGATGGGAAAGTTGTGAGGGCAAACAATTCTGCATAAAGAGGAGGATGCAGGGTTAACGCATGAAATCAGGAAGTTTGATAAACCTGAAATAGTCAAAGAAAATCTAGTTAAGATTTCTTTCATAATTTAAAAAAAAACCAATAATAATTAAAAAAAAAAAAAAGAAAAATACACAAACATTAGTTTAAAAAGTGAAAATAAATTCCCTGAAAAAAGTGCTTAAAAAATTAAAAGAATTCTATAACATAACATAAATATTTCCCCAGCTTTTATCTTTTTCCCCTTGACATTTTCCC
This sequence comes from Plectropomus leopardus, assembly GCF_008729295.1. Lineage (NCBI taxonomy): Eukaryota > Metazoa > Chordata > Actinopteri > Perciformes > Serranidae > Plectropomus > Plectropomus leopardus. The sequence continues at coordinate 2,080,129 of NC_056475.1, read as the reverse complement.
CTAGCTATTTAAAATAATTTTCTAAATAAAATATTATTCTTGCAATTTAGGGGAACATTTCTTTCCATTTAACCTATTAAAACTAGAGCAAAATGGCAAATTATAAGAAAGCAATGAGCAACTATAGAATAAACCACCAAAAAATTTGCAAGAAATTAGTAAAAAAAAAAAAAGTGCAATAAAATTACTTGAAAATTAGCAAAACTAAACAAAAACAAACAACAAAAAACAACCAATGGAAAAGTAAAAAAAAAAAACAAGAAAAAGTTAAAAATCCCCCCAAAATTTTAATAATTCTGTGAAATAACTTAAAATGTACAATTATGATTATTGTAAATCCTTTTTTTTTTTACATTTCCCCTATCTTTTAAAAAAATTAAATCTTGTTTCTTGTAGTTTGCAGGACATTTCTTGTCAAGTTGCTCATGTTTTTGAAAGAGGATTTCGCAGTGAGCACCGTTTTGCCTTATGTGTCTTATGTGTTGTTTAAAGGCCGTGAAGAGCTGGGAAACATAGAGATGACCTCGATGGTTTTCAGCAGTTTTCTGAAAGTTTAGAGTTTGAGCTTTGAGTTAAAATCACACACAAGTAAACAGGAAGAAGCTGCTTTTTTTAGCTCATGGGAACTCTCCAACTTCACAAAGAAAACTCTCCCCAAAAAAGCAGAAGTGAGAGCCCTCTGATCATCGCACCGGCATCGGCTCTGACACAAATTCCCTCAGAGCGAAATCACGTAGAAATGATCTAATGGCTCTCAAATGTTACATGCTGTCAGAGGTAAAGATCACAAATATCCAGGACTGTGAGGTCATACCCACGACTTCGCAATATCCCCAAAAGGCCGACGGATGAAAAACACGAGATCCGTCCAAGACAAACACGAGGGTTCATCAGAGGACAGACTGGGACTCAGATCCAGTCTCTTGATGGCACATGTGAGTTTTGTCAGTGCTGCAGCAGATTAGATCACATATTTGGTGGTTTGTCTGTACGACAATAGAACAAAGCGATGTTTGCGTCTCTCCGTCTTCACCATGTGGGTTTTATATAACAGCTGAAGGTCTGGAACTGAAGCCGTTTGTTCTTGATGTTCCTAAATCATGTTTCATGTTTTTTTGATTTGCAGGAAAGTAAAGTATCCAATTTTAGGTTAATATTTCTCAGACCTGAGGATGTTACGAGGATTTTTAGGAAGTTTCTCAGATTTTAGGTTCTCAGTCATCCAGTTTCAAAGTATCCGTAAGTGCTATTTCACTGGTGACTGGACTTGTTTCATTTCCTTGAATTTTCAGGTTGCAGGACATTTTTAAGACTTAAGGATATTTTTCAGATTTCAGGACAGATTTTATGACATTTCAGGGATTTTTAAAATTTTTATTTATTTTTTATTTATTTATTATTCTCAAATCATTTAGGGTGAGCCTTCATTTACAATAATTTCAAACAGATAAAAATAATGAATTTAAGGATGTCATGAGGATTTTAGGACATTACTAGGATTTGAAGAAGTTTCCACAATTTTAGGGCATTTCTAGGATTTTAGTGTGTTTCTGCGATTTAAGGACATTTCTTGGATTTAAGGACATTATTAGGATTTTTGGAAGTTTCCACAATTTTAGGGCATTTTTAGGATGTGAGTATGTTTCTGGGATTTTGGGACATTTCTTGGACTTAAGGACGTTTGAAGGATTTTAGGACATTATTAGGATTTTGGGATGTTTCTTAGAGTTTAGGACATTATTAGGATTTTGGGATGTTTCTTAGAGTTTAGGACATTATTAGGATTTTGGGATGTTTCTTGGAGTTTAGGACGTTTGTAGAATTTCAGGAAGTTTTTAGGACATTTCTAGTGTTTTAGGACATTTCCTGGATTTTAGGACATTAGGGTGGCAAAGACCTCTGTCGGTATTGTGGATGAACCTCCACTGTTCCTTTTTTTGAAAAAAAATGCACTTTATGCACTCTGGTGCCTTATGTATATTAAAAGCAAAAAAACAATTTCCAGTGTGAATCAATTCATTTTTATTGTGAATTGAGGCCACCAGGATGCCACTTGGGGGCCAGATTTGGCCCGCAGACCTTCAGTTTGTGTATCAGTGGTGAAGAATAAGTCAGATTCTGTGTGCAGGCTGCAGGCTGCAGGCAGAGCCGTGTTGCATAAGAGTACAGTAGTATGCATCACTGTGTTTCTGTTTAAAAGCTCTATAAGAGTCTCACACACTGCCTGCAGAGATGTTGGACCACTCTGCAAATCACAGCCCTCTGCCCGCTGGAAACCAGCGCCGATTGGCTCAAACAAGGAAGTGAGGGACGACGGCAACATGGCAACCAAGTCAAAGACCTCACATGGCCGTGGTGACATCAGCAGCTGCTGAGTAAAGAGTCTCGCTGATGCACATGTGAACATTATGCATATGTGCTTTATTTATCTAAAAATAGTCTGCGTATATAGAGCAAACATATACTGCAGCGTGATGGGAAAGAAAGGCTCAATCGCTGCACAAACACTTCCTGTAATCCTGCTAAAAACCACAAAGCCGTGCAGATTGAGCCACGTTCTAATTAAAGGACTAATAAAAAGCTTTCTGCAGCTGAATGAATATTTAATCAGCCAGAGAGCAGCAGTGGAAAACCCTGATGAAACACAAAGGACAAATTAAACAGACATTCATTAATTTAGCATATCAAAAGATCAAGTTGTGTTTTGAATATTGTCGCCAGCATACATTAAATCTGCAGCGCGGCAGCAATGGACTAATTAAGAGTGTAGGGATTTTATTATGAAAGGCTTCAAACATAATTTCAGTAACTGTTTTGCACAATGTCTGCCGCTATTTCAGAACACGCTTATTGCTGTTTTTTTCTTAGATCTACACAAACATCACGAGGTCTTTAAAGCTGCTACAGCTGCACAATTTATACTAAACTTTAGGTTAATATTTCCAGGATTTTAGGAGATGTCTATGATTCTAGGACAATTCTTGGATCTTAGGAAAAGATTTTAGGATGTTTCTCAGATTTGTGGATGTTTCGAGGATTTTTGGGAGTTTCTAGGAATTTAGAACATGTCTTGGATTTTAGGGCAATATTTGGATCTTAGGACGTATTAAGAACTTAAGGATTTTAGGACCTGTCTATGATTCTAGGACATTTCTTGGATTTTAGGATTTTTTTAAGGATTTCAGAATGTTTCTAGGATTTAAAGACTAATTAAGATTGTTTTTGTCCTAGATCTATACGATCATCACTTGAGATTTTAGGCTTCTGGGGCTGCACAGTATATCGTTGATTGTAGAGATCCTCTGTGTGTGAAGCGTCCATGTTTTCACGGACATGGATGTGAACTGTAAGTGCAATTTAAGCGCTGCGTGCAGGTGAACAACTGCGAGGTGATTCTAGTTTATTTTTACCAAGAAACCTCTGTTTCATGGAGACGGAGAATTCAAAGGTCTGAACCCAGGTAAGGAAATGTGTATGAGTAGCAAACTTTGCCCGCTGCTAATGCACAAGTCCCAAAATGAATCTTAGAAGAAAGTTTGAATTCAAATTTCAGCCTGCTCAGGCACAAATTGTGTCCGGGAAAGGGTGGGGAAATTTTTGTAGGCCTTGCACAGACCGAGTGACGGATTGCGCCATAAAGCTGCTGGTTGCAGCAAAAAAATGTACAAAGAATCATATTTTGTTAACATCCTGCAGGTGTGCATTTTTCACCTGCTTGTCAGTAAAGAATGCTTTGGTGGCTCGTACTCTGACGGATGGATCGTACCACTGAGGGGCCCCGGGGCCGGACATATTCATATAGGACCTTGTGCATGATTCTTGCATGCCCACTTGGCAATATGTGTGCTTTTTTTCTGGCAAAGACTCTGGATAGATATTATTCTGGGGCTGTAGCGCTGCATGTGCTGCATGTGCTGAACTGCTGTGTGTTTTGTGGAGGCGTGCGGCCCGCTGACCGTCCTGCTGCGTCGGTCTGTTGCTGCTGTCAGTCTCAAACAGGCTGCAGGAGTGAGGCTCACATGTCACATGCCAGCGAAGGAGCGCAGGATTATCTTGTGAGAGAGGGGGGAGGCAGGGCAGCCAGTTCCCGTAGTGTAGTGGTTATCACGTTCGCCTAACACGCGAAAGGTCCTCGGTTCGAAACCGGGCGGGAACAGCAGTTTTTGATCAATAAAGATACATTTTTGAGCAGAAATCAATCAAGGACCAGAAGCTGCTGTTGGCTGTGTGTATAAAGTGCTGTTCTTTGCTGTCTGCAGTGATTTAATGGTTAATTAAAGGCAAACTGGTCACTAATAACCATGTTTGTGACCAGTTTATTTCTTTTATCACTGTATAAAGCCTTTTTTGGCCACATTTTTTTACAAGTTTTGTTTTTAAAAATTCCATAAAAGCTTTTCAAGCGATTGCACATACTAAAGGCCGTATCACCACATATCGCTCCATGAATCATTATTTTTAAAGAAGAACTGGACGGACTCCCTGCGCTGTCTATAAGAGAGACGGAGCATGTGGCAGCTGCACAGCACGACTTATCTTATCTGCTTTGTTGTGTCCCTGCAGATCAGTCGGTGCAGAGTACAGGCTGTATGTACATCCTGGCTCACGGCTGTCTGCCTCCTCTTTTGAAGTTCAGGCTCTCCGTCAGGATGTATTCTGTTCTGCTTGACTGACAGAAAGTCCAACCAGAGACAGGAACAGATACAAAAATAAACCCTCAGTTTTCTATAGGGCCGAAAAGTGGGGAGAATCACATGGCAGCCACATGCCTCCTGTTGCTTTCGGATGCTCAAACACATATTCTACTCATAACCCGCGGGCCAAATCTCGCCCGACGAATGAAAAACACGAGGGAATTGTTTTTGTGCTTTTAGTTTACATAAGGTGCTGGAGCATCGAAATAGAGCTTGTTTATCAGAAAAAGGGCTTGTGGACGATCCCCTGCACCCCCGACCCCCCGAGGTCCTCGCTAAGCCCCTAATGTCCCAAAATCCTAGAAATGACCCTTAAAATCTGAGAAACATGCTAAAATCTCAGAAATGTCCTTGAAATCCTTGAAATGTCCTAAAATCTGCGAAATGTCCGATAATCCTAGAAATGTCCTAAAATCACTGAAAAGTTCTTAAAGACTAGAAATGTCCTACATCTAAGAAATGTCCTAAAATCTGACAAATGTCCTGAAATCACTGAAACATCCTACAATCCGAGAAACGACAATCCGACAATCCTAGAAATGTCCTAAAATCATTGAAACACCTCAAAATACTTGAAATGTCCTAAAATCTGAGAAATGTCCTAAAATCACTGAAACATCCTAAAATCCGAGAAATGTGCTAAAATCTCAGAAATGTCCTTGAAATCCTAGAAATGTCCTACATCTAAGAAATGTCCTAAAATCTGACAAATGTCCTGAAATCACTGAAACATCCTACAATCCGAGAAACGACAACCCGACAATCCTAGAATTGTCCTAAAATCAATAAAAAGTCCCTAAAGACTAGAAATGTCCTGAAATCCTAGAAACATCCTAAAACCCTAGAAACATGTGGGGGTCCGGTGCCTGTTAATTTTCTAGAGTGTCCCCTCAGCAGAGAAAGCTGAGTGTCTCTGGTCCACAGGAGCCCGGTTCAGTCGGCCGTAAACGCTCTCGGTAACCAGCTGAGCCCCAAACCTGCTCCACGCTCGCAGTCACGAGTTCTCAGATAACAGAGCGACATGCTGGTTGAATTACTCTGTCCTCCAAACACATATTTATTACCTTCTATAAAAGGGCCGAGCTTCACGTGTGCGCCCCCACTGGAATGCGTACAAATCAGTGCCTACAACGGTCCGCTAGATTTGGAGTATTTGCGCTTCGCTCCGGGCTGCAGCCCGTCCGCGCTCATATATCCTCTGTAGTTTTCTCGGCCCTACAAAGAGAGCTTTTCCACCGGAGTGAGGCGATCCTAATCGGAGCCACATTAGCCTCAGGATGTCAGTAAAGAAACCACGAGACCCCGTCAGACCTCCATCATTTCCCAGACTCGTGCTCGAATGCACACACATATTGTATCGTAGATGCTCATGTGGCGGAAATCCCCTTCAAGCATTCCTTTAAACGCAAATCAGTCACTGCTTTTTTCATCTGTGTGGAGTCGGATGAAAGGGGATGATGCTGGATTGCTTTCTGCACGTCTGAAAAGCTCCGAAAAGTGTTTTTTTTTTTTAAACCAGCAAATCAGCTAAACGTGAGGTTTAAAAAAATGTATCCTCTGACCTTTGAAATCTCAACATATTGGTTTAATTTCTGTCCAAAACATGGGAAGAAGTTACAAGTTACAGGAAAAAAAACTGATATTTAGCACAAAAAAGTAAAATAAATCAATATTAAAAATTTTTTCTAAAAATTACAAAAATATATAGATAAAACATTTAATGATTTTCTAACTTCCTCTTTAAGTATTTTAATTCAAAAAATTAAAAAAGAGCCTAGTTGAGGGTACAGTTTCGAGAGGGGTCAGCGAGTGTAACCGCCGCCTATAAAACATTTGTTTTTACAACCCCATCGCAGTGCATTCATATTTAATCCGTTTTTTTAATCATAAGAGGCTAATGGGAAGGAAATAGGTGGGAGGACCAGTTTGAGTCTAATTTGAGGGGTTACAGGAGGCGTCCTGGATCTGTGCCCGATTCTCTTCTTGGCAGTCGCTGCGTAAAGACCCGGTGATTACCTGTCCCCCGTCTCAAAGCCTGCTGGGAAAACAGGCTTTAACGATGATAGGAATGCGTGAAACCGATGCCAAATGGCCTTTTTACGAGGTAATGAAATACTCCGACTGAGAACTTTTAATGGCTGCAGCCTAATGCCCGACAATGAGAGGAGCGTGCTGCCCCGGCGCTCACCCGACAATCATTATTTTGCTCCGCGTCGAGCGCGTCGCCACGTGCGCGGCTGTAATGACATAACCGACCGCTGCAGACAGACTATAAAAAAGGCATTAGGCATTAGCTGCTGTGGCCTCACACGGCGGGAACACACTCCAGGAGACTCAAAACAACAACAGCAGGCCGCCGTCCACCGCTCAGACGTGAGCGGTGAAGTGGGCCGAGTAGGAGCCGATCTGGAGGCTGCAGAGGTCCGTGTGGGAAGTTTTAGTGGCGTCTGCATTTCCCGAAGTAGACTTAGTGACTGTGGGTCGCAGCAGGATCCTCATTTTTGACAAACAGTCTTTATTTTGATGCTTTTTATGCACCCTGGCACCTTATTTACCCTGAGTTTTTTTTATTTTTGCAAATCTTTAATTATGAATTTTGATGTTAAATAGTCGTTATTCCTGAGCAGAAACAGAATACTTTGCAGCTGCTATCATTAAAAAAATGGAAAAATTATCTGTATTTTTGTGTAAAGTGGTACGCAAGTACATTAGGTCCAAGTATAGACAGATTATCAGAGTCTTGTTATCATTATTAGGGACTGTTAGATATTTATGAGGGCAGAGGAGCTGATGCAAGAAGCGGGATGAATGTCAAATAATTCTTTAAGCAGAGAGGGACTTATGTGTTTTATTTTGGTTTTATGGGTTATAGCATAAAACTTTTTTCTGGTTTTATAATCATTTTACTGCTGATTTTAAAAGGAAAAAAATGGCAATTTTTCTTTTAAAATTTTTGGTGATTAAAAAAATGTTGGCAATCCGTTTTTTTCTTTTCTTAGTTAAAATTGACAATTTTTCTTCAAACGTTTTTGGTGATTTTTTTTTTTTTTTTTTTACAAAATGTTGCCTTTTTTCTTTGAAATTTATTAGTTTTTTTAAGTTAAAATTGTCATTTTTTTTCTTTAAAATTTTTCTGATTTTTAAAGAAATGTTGGCAATTTTTTTTCTTTAATTTCTTTTTAAATTTTCTTTTTTTTTAGGTTAAAGTTGTCTTTTTTTCAAAAACCTTTGGCGATGTTTTTTCTTTAAAAACTTTCTGGCATTTTTTTGGGTGATACTTTAGGGCGAAAAAAAGAGAATTCCTGCACACTCTCCAATTATTTATTATTTATTTATTAAACGTTTCCGTCATCGGACCTTCGTCAGGTTTTAAAAAACTGAATCAGGCAGCTCATGGTCTCTGTTTGCCTGAGTAGCTGTAATCTATATATGTTTTTTTATATACATTCGGGGCTGAATCCTCAGACGTCCTGGCCTAATGACACCGCTGCGCCGGGACGTCGGCTCGACTTTGATCCAGTTAGAAAAATGGAGCAGCTGAAAGGTGAACTCTGGACTCGGTGAACATTAATCTCAGTTTCGAAGTGTCTCCCTCTCCTTCTGCTCTCCTCTGCAGCTTCTTCTTCAAACATTTACTCGCTGGTTATCGACGTCCCCTCCGCACAGTTTCTCAGAGCTTAGAGATTGTGTTAATGTTGGTTTGTCGTGGCGGGGGAGCAGGTGTCAGCCAGTTCCTGTAGTGTAGTGGTTATCACGTTCGCCTAACACGCGAAAGGTCCTCAGTTCGAAACTGGGCAGGAACAGTATCTTTTCCTCTATATACCGAAAACAGGTGGTGTGTTTCTCATTCAGAGCAGCAGCTGTTGCTGTGAAAAGGCTCAAATGACGAGTCTGTCGAGTAAATCACACCGAGAAGTAAAAGCTGGCTTCATTTTTGTTTTAGTAAAACAAATATTCTGGTATATTTATGTTGGGAACGTGAGGGTCGTCCTAATATTCCCAAGGGCTTAGTCTAATGCTGAGTTTTAGTCATTGTCTCTTTATTTTTTAGGGATTTCTGCCGTGTACGACCCAATAATGTAACAATTTAGGAACACCTGAAAAGGTCATAAACATGGTTGAAAATGCCATAAAACCCAATAATGTAATAAATCGACCAATATTGTAATAACGTGTCCTGAGGGTTATTACAACATTTTTAATATAGAGTTTGTTTATCAAAAAAAAGTGCCAGTGGTGGATCCATTGCACCCCTCGACAGAGGTAGCTAAGCCCCTAATGTCCTAAAATCCAAGAAAAAGGCTGAAATTCTGGAAATGTCCTAAAAACCAAAACACATCGTAAAATCATAGAAATGTCTGAAATCATAGAAGTGTCCTAAAATCCTGGAAACATCCTAAAATCATAGAAAAGTCCTAAAACCCTAGAAATGTCCTAAAAACTGAAGAACATCCTAAAATCACAGAAATATCTTAAATCCTAGATACGTCCTGAAAACTGAGAAGCATCCTTAAATCCTAGAAATGTCCTAAAATCCAAGAAATGTCCTTAAATCCTAGAAATGTCCTAAAATCCTAAAAATGTCCTTAAAAACTAGAAATGTCCTAAAATCCTAAAAATGTCCTTAAAAACTAGAATTGTCCTAAAATCCTAGAAACATCCTAAAATCCAAAAAATGTCCTAAAATCCCCTAAATGACCAAAAATCCTAGAAATGTATGGAATCTTAGAAATGTCCTAAAATCCAGAAATTGCCTAAAATGCTCGAAAAGTTCTACAAATGTCCTAAAACACTAGCATTTTCCTAAAATCTGAAATTGTCCTAAAATCCAAGAAACGTCTTAAAATCCTAGAAACATCATCTTAAACTGGTCCACCGTATTCATACGTGTTGAACTGGGGAACGTTGCGTTATGTTGAAAAATAGTTTCAGTGGATCGACTCTTTATCGCTGTTCTCCGTGATGCTATAATGCAGAAATGTGTCATTTTTAATCGTTTGATTAGATTACGGAGCCTCCTCTTTAGGGAAATCCCCGTATGTATGACTGGAGTCACATGTCCTTATCAGAGTCTTTGCAAAGATCTTTTCTCTCATCACGTGTCTCCGTCTCTGTTGTGTCTTTCAGCTGGACCCTCAGACGGTGCAGTCCAAGAACTGGCACATGGACGTCATAGAGATGAACGGGGTAAGATAACGTCCAGCTTAGATTATGACATAAATGTAAATATTTTGAAATCATAGGTCCCCAAATGTCCCACAAATTACATTTTTTAAGGGAAATTACAAAAAAAGGGTAAAAAAAAAAACTATATTCATTATTACTGACATTATATATTTTAAATTTATTATGATATTTTTATAATGCATTTATTATGATTTTTTTTAAATTTAATTTATTATCTAATTTATTATGTTACAGAAAAAAATATATAATAATTATATTTTTTTGTTTTTCTTTTTTAACTTATTTTCAGGTAACTT
>NC_056475.1:2062448-2067153 GCF_008729295.1 Plectropomus leopardus | reverse complement strand
TTAAAGACAATTTAAAAACTTATTTAATAAATAAGTAAGTAAATAAATAAATAAATGAATTAAGGGACAGGAGAAAACTTTTAACCATATTCTTTCTAAAAGGAAAGGTTTAATGCATACGCAGAGTTAACGTGTGTTAATGTATGTATTTAAGGCACAAAAAAACAACTAAAAAAATTATTATCAGGTGTCCAAAATTGGACATTCAGTATTGTAAGCTCCACAGTGGAGACGTGTGAATACTACACTTAAAAAAAGACAGAAAAAAGGTCAAAAATCAAAAAAGCAGTGGACGATATATCATGACTTTAGTGTTTTAGCTTTTTAGCTACCGGCTGGTTTTCCTTCTGTATGCGTACTCTTTTTTAAAAACATATATTTGTATCCACAGTCGTGAGATTGATCGTTTCGGTCAACCAGGTTAAGACGCTCCATTTACAAACACCCACAGTCGCTCTCTAGAGAAGCATCGGCGGCGTTCAAGCGTCTATACGCCGGGTCAACCAGAGTCCATCACTTCACAACACATCAACGTCAGAAAATCACGGGAGTGAACACAAACGCACGTATGCACGCCATCAGCTGGAGGAGCACAAAGACAAACTGTACATCCATACATGCAGCGCTCCACTCTGTCTGCTGTTAGCTCATGCACTATTTATGGCATAAAAACATACATACAGACGTGTTAACCCAGACTACTGAGGGCTCACACTCACTCCACACACACTAAAACAGTCCAAGCATATCTGCACAGTTCACCAAACCCCCAAATTTACTCCATATGTGACATTCAAATGCAAAAATAATAACAGGATAGTGATGTTCCCGGAAAATATTGGTCTGAATCTTGTTGGAGGGAAACATTTCAGCTCACTTCTGTACAAAAGAAGAGCAAAAAAGGCCTTCAGATGGATAAAAATGTACGGTAGAGTTAAATTAACGGTACGAGAGGATGAACTGTGTGGGGCCTTGAGCTCAGGAGACAACATGGGAGGAGGAGGGATCCAACTGGGAGATGAGATTAAGAGCACTGGTGGGAATGGGAGACTACATGAAAGACAAGAAAAAAGAGTAATTAGGAAAAGTGAGAATCCTTGAGCTGTTTTTTTTGGTGCCAATAACCCTGTAGTGTTTAATGGAGACCCTTAACACCTCTTAAAAGAACCCCAGAACCTCCTCTGTGGCCACCAAAAGTCCTTAATTATCATATAACCTCTTTGATGGATACTTAAATCTTTCTAAACAACCTTGAGAACCTTCTTTCCAGCTAAAAAAGTCCTTAATTACCATAAAGCTTCTTCATGGCCCACTAAAACCTCTTAAACAACCCCTAGAACCTCCTCAAAGAACACTATAGATCTCTTAAAGGACCACTAGAACCACTTCATGACCAACTCCTAAACAACTACAGAACCTCTTCAGTGACCACTCGAACCCCCTCAATGACCTCCAGCACCTTCTCAATGAACATTAGGACTGCTTAAACGACCCCTGAAGGGTCCTTTCTGTCTCCTAGACTACTAGAACCTCTTACAGGAACCCTAGGATCTCCTCAATGACCACTACAACCATTTAAATGACCCCTAAAAGCTTCTCGGTGACCACAAGAACCTTTTAAAGGGCCCCAGAACCTCCTTTATGACCACTAGAACATCTTAAAGGACTCCTTGAACCTCCTCGAAGACCACTACAACCTCTTAAAGGACTCCTAGAACCATTTAATAACCTCCTCATTGACCATTAGAGCCTCTTAAAGTTTCCCTAGAACCTCTACCGGCAATCAAAACTCCTAAACTACTACAGAACCTCTTCAGTGACCACTAGAACCTCGTAAAGGACTTCTACAACCACTGAAAGGACCCCTGGAACCAAAACCTCATAAAAGACCACTAGAGCCACTTCATGACCAACTCCTTAACAACTACAGAACCTCTTCAGTCGCCACTAGAACCCCGTCAATGAGCTCTAACACCTTCTCAATGACCATGACTGCTTAAACGACCCCCGAAGGGTCCTTTCTGTCCACCAATACTCCTAAATTACCATAGAACCTCTTCAGTGACCACTAGAACCTCTTAAAGGACTTCTACAACCACTGAAAGAACCCCTGGAACCAAAACCTCATAGAAAACCACTAGAACCATCTTTCATTTGTTTTTTTTTGGCACTATGAGCACATTGGCATTTATTTTTTGTCTATTTTAACAAACAGCTTGGATTTTTTAAAATCTGTGACCCCAGGACACCAGACTTTTTTTAAAGGCAGCTGTAACATGCTTAAATAAATGTAATCACTATAGCATTGTTGGTTTAGAATAACAGACTTTTCAGAATAAAACATCAAACTATTTGATTCTAACATTTAAAAGGCCAGAGAGCAGATGGTTGAGAGCCTGTGCTCTGACATCAGGACCAGTCCTGCCTCTTAATTATAGATGTGCTGGGTGGCACGGCCCCTCGTAAAGCCGCTCCATACGACCATTCAGGAGGGGGGAGGGAGGGGTTGTTGAACCAGGTCCTGGTTTTCATTCCAGACTCCATCTGGGATCACAGCCGCTCCCTGACAAGCTCCGTGATTCTGTTGATTCTGCAATTCAGCGACCCTGCGCTCCTGCAGGCTTCAGCACCGCTCTGCCAATCACAGAGACCTTCAAGGGCCGCCGATAAATTAATGATCAATCTAACGGCTCCGGTGCTCCGACATGAATATGGAGCAGCTCTGAATCCGTGCCTGGCTGAGGTGCAGAACACGGGATGGTCCTGGGACTGCAGTCAGTCTGCTGTTTTAGTGTGTTTGCATGTAACAAGCCCCTGCAAGCGCACGCTGGTCATCCTGGGAAAACTGCACAGCTGCTGGAAACATCTGCCTGTAAATGCTTTGACCTTCGCTGTTTTCTCTGTTTGTATGAAACAAAGCTCGTGTTTGAGTGAGACGCTAAGCAGTCCACTTGTTTTCATGCCAGTGACACTCAACTGTGCCAAATTTGGCCTCAAATAGGGTGCCAGATTTTCTGGAGTTTTTCTGAAACATTTTCAGATTCATGATAAAAAAGTATACAAAATAAGGTGGTCGAGAGCATAAAACAGCATCAGAATAGAGCTTGGTTATCAAAAAAAAGTGCAAATGGAGGATCCCCAAATCGCCCCAACAGAGGTCCTAGCCACGCACCGAATGTCTTAAAATCTCAGAAACGGGAAAAATTAAAAAAACATTGTAGACTCTAAAATTTTAGAAATGTCCTAAAACCCTTGAAACGTCCTAAAATCCGAGAAATGTCCTCAAATCCTGGACATGTCCTACAGTCCAAGAAATGTGTTACAATCCTAGAAACCTCCTTAAATCTTAGAAACATCCTAAAGTCCTAAAAATATCCTTTAAATCCTGGAAATGTAGTAAATTCCTAGAATCATCCTAAAATCCTGGAAGCCTCCAAAAATCATGAGTTTTTGGGCATGTTTAGGCCTCCGAAAATGCGATTCATTGGGGAGAAAAATTATAATTGCATTAGAAGAGGCTCTTTACAGTAACAAGTCATTTCAAAGTATAAATACTGTAAAATTTCAGTATATTGCTAGTGTCCTTGCTACTGGCATTTTACTGTATATTGTAGAAATACAAAGAATATACAGTATTTCTGTTTTACAGTAACAGGTTGTAAAGTCATTTCAGAGTATAAATACTGTAAAATGTTGGTATATTGGTGGCGTCTGTGCTGCCGGCTCTTTCAGGGATCGGTAAAGTCGCGTGTGTGCTAACGGAGGGAAAAAGGTGATCTTTTAGGACTCGTTTATCAAAAAAATGATCAAAATGAAAAGAAAGGGGGGAGCAGCCTCGGGCTTATTTGACCTGCTCATCAAAAATGACAAAGTGGTTCATTTTCGCCGTCCCTCCGAGGCCTGTGATTGGCTGGCGGGACGGGCCGGGTGACATTGATAGCTGCGAGCCGTGTTGCGAGCGGATAATTCAATCTGATTTAATTCGAATGGTCGCTATAAGTATGTTTACCGGACGACCTCCTCCACCTCTTTGATCTTTCCTGCCGCCTTCACTGGGGCTTAGGCGAGGGGAAGGGAAACGGGGTGGAAAAACGAGGTGTGTGTGTGTGTGAGAGGGGGGGTTTTCGAGGGAGGGTCCTTCAGGGTGTGAGTGCTAAAATGGGAGTGCAGAGGCGGGGAGGGGGGTTTGGCAGGGTGGGAAATCACAGCCTCGGGGTGCTCTACAGATTATTCCTGCTCCTCTTTCATGTGAGCCGTTGGGGGGCATCTTCCTCAGATTAACCGCTCCATCACTTATTAAGCACTTTGGAACAAAAGTGGCGAAGAGCGAGCAGAGAGGAGGTACAGTCGGAGACGGTTTCATTAGCATGGAGCTGGTGTGTGTTGCTGGGTGTGGTCGGCGTGAGTGTGACAGAGAGTGGGTGGAAAAACAAAGCATTCAGGATATAAAAAGATATGAATAGACGCAGCGACTAAAAGCCTTTAAATCTACTTAGTGTTGGATCAGTTTAACCCTTTGGAACCGAAGCGAATTGGCTTCCCCTTAAAAAGATGGAGAGAAGGCAATGAGCAACTCAGTAAGAAATGATTTAAAATAAAATAATAAATATAATAATAAAAAAACATTAAAAAGATCTGAATATTAGCAAATAAACGAAGAAAGAACAAAGAAAGAAGAAAAGAAAAGAAAAAAGCAACAAAAAAT